>NW_006921895.1:1699036-1703732 GCF_000298275.1 Orycteropus afer afer | reverse complement strand
CATGGCATGTTCTTCCATTTTGTAGCTATCTTATGGTTTCTTGAAGTAGTTTTTTATAGTTTTCTTTGTACAGGTCTTTTGTGTACCTGGTAAGATTTATTCCCAAGTATTTTATTTTTTTGGTAGCTATTATAAATGATATTAATTTCCTTATTTCTTTTTCAGCAATCTCTTTGATGGTGTAGAGGAATTCAACTGATTTTTGGATGTCGATCTTGTATCCTGCCATGATGCTAAATCTCTCAGTTAGTTCCAGTAGATTTTTGACTGAGTCTCTTGAGTTTTCTAGGTATAGGATCATATCATCATCAGGTACCACCTGTGGTATTTCTGTTAGAATGGCATGAAGTAACCAAAACAAAGCTCCTTGTGCATTTTAAAATAATATACATCCTGCTGATAATGGGTGGAATTTTAATGAAGTTAAGTTGGTTAACTGTGTTGTTTCTCTGCTACATCTTTACTGATTTTATATACCTTCTTTGTTCTTTGATTATTTATGGAGGGTATATTACTTTTTAGGCCTGCCTTAAAAATATGCCACATATTGGGTGACTTATAATAACAGAAATTCATTTTCTCACAGTTTTGGACGTTAGTAGTCTGGATGTAGAGTGTTGGCTGGATTCTATTCTCCCCAAGCCTCTAGGGAAGGTACTTTTTTGACTCTCATGGCTTCTGGTAGATTTAGTTTCAAGTTCACAGGTACTTGAAGCTAGAATTTCAACATATATTTTAGTGGAATAGAATTCAGTCCATAAAATTCCATTGTGTGGCTCCTGAGAATGTAGTTCTTCCAGTGTACAGAATATGTTAATATCATCATAACATCCCAAAATTTTAATTAATTCCAGCATCAATTTTGAGCCCAAAATCTCATCATCTAAATCAGATATGGTTGAAACTCTGAATATAGTCTATCCAGGGCCAAAATTCCTTCCCATCTGTTATCTATGATACCTAGAATAAAAATTCTCTACTTCTAAATTGCAATGGTGGTGTAGGAAAGGGAGAAATTAGAAGGACATAAAAACTTATGGATCCCAAGAAAGTTGGAAACCCAGAAGGGAAAATACCATAAGATTTCTGAGCCTTTGTCCCCTTCAATCTCAGCTGGAAGCATTTCTACAAATATCACCGATTGAATCCATAAGTCACTTACCTAGTCTCTTGAGCAAATTTTTGTTTGCCCATACTCTTTCTGTCCTCTCTACAGCACACTTTCTCAATCTTTAAATGTTGTTAGACTGAGATTTTTTTTTTTTTTCACATTTTTAGTATTCATTCCATTTTATACAATTCTTTCCTCAATTTATGTCATTCTACTTCCACTTTATGATAAGGAGCAAGGAGAAACCAGACTGCATCTTCCATATTTTGCTTAGAAATCTCCTCAGGTAACTATCCAAGTTTATCACTATTTTTCATTCAATATTCACTCGCCAGCCACTCCTCAGAAGGAAGACTGGACAATCTACTTCTGTAGAGATAGAACCTCAGAAACACAAGGAGGGGTCACTATGAATTGGAACTGACTCGACAGCAGTGAGTTTGGTTTTTCAGCAGCACTATTCAAGTATAATTTAGCCAGATTCTTTGGCACTTTATATCAAAAATTATCTCTACCCCAGTAATAATGAGCAATAATATGCTCATTATTTCCTTTTAAGGACTCCTGGGTGGCACAAATTGTTAAGCATCTGACAAGTTGTTAGTTCTAACTCACCCAGAAGTGACTTGAAAGACAGGTTTCCAGAAAAGTTTTTTTTTTTTTTTTTTGTTGTTGTTGTTGTTGTTTGTTTGTTTCCAAATGTCACAGCCTTGAAATTTTTATGGAGCAATTCTACTCTGTACACATGGGATCATTTTATGTTGGAATCAACTCAATTGCAACTAACAACAAAAAAGCCTTACAAATAGCACATTAGGTGTTTAAATTTCTAGCAACATCCTGTTTATTATGATAGACACTTTTTTCCACAGCTCTCCTCATGTATTTATGAAATTTTACCAGAATCACCTTTAATGCTCATTATTTACCAACAATCTCTTTGAGTTAATTTGGTTCTTACAATCAAGACCCTCAAATCTTATGGAGTTCTGGTAAAATGGCAGAAAAGTCATAAAGACTCTTCTACAAAGAAAAGAACCAATTAACACAGATACAGAAGATAATCCTCGACTACTGAGCCTTGAAGGGAGGGATATAGAAACCAAACTCACTGCTGTGGAGTCAATTTTGACGCATAACTATCACTCCTTGAGTTTCTGAGGCAGTATCACTACAGAAGTAGATTGCCTAAGTTTCCTTCCAAGGAGTGGCTGGTGGGTTTGTACCGCCAGCCTTCTGGTTAGCAGTCAAATGCTTTAGGCACTATGCCACCAGAGCTCCTAAACTCCAACTAGCAGAAGAATTTGCATGAAAACACCAGAAAAGGAGACATACGGAGCTGTAGTCTGGCAGTGATCCTGATGGCACAGATAGATAGCATGGATATTGCCGAGTGGCGGTAGGACCTAAGAATTAACCTAAAAATCGGCACTGCTAGCCAAGGATTGCATGGAGGACTGCTCTGGTGACTGAGGAATAAAAGGAGAAGCAGCAAAGAGGAAGGTGGACTGAGCTGTGAACTATTGTCTATCTGGAGGGTGCAACCATTTTGAATGTTTACAAGTGGCTTGACCATTTTGGATATTTAAAGCACTAACATTCTCCCAGATTCCAGGGACTTAAGAGCAGGCTCCACTTGCCAAGAACACCAAGGATATTCCGGACCAGACGACTAGAAAGGTGCTGACATTCCCCTTGTTACTCTTATAACCCACACCCTCTTGGTGAAGAGAGATGTGACCATCCCTCACTCCCCCCCACTATCTGGACAGGCAGGAATTCCACCCCAGTCCGTGTGCTAGAACAGAGGCTGGATGCCCAGCCCCACTATGCCCCAATTTTTTCTTTCCTTTTTCTCTTTTTTAGTTTGTTTGTTTTAAAACTACTACTATTATTATTACTTTTGTCCTTTTTATTATTTTTCTTTATTATTCCCCTCCCAAGTTCCAGTTTTCAGCTTTTTTTCTTTTCCTGTTCCTGGTTGCATTTTTTTTTTCTTTCTCATGATTAACCCCATTTGTTGCTATTATTTTGGGTTTTTCCCATTTTTTTCTTAACTATTCTCTTTCTCTATCATTTTTCTCTTATTGCCCTTTCCCCAGGTATTGCAGGGTATTTTTTATTTTATTTTATTTTTTTGGTTACTGTTCTTGTGTGATTACATGGTGTACTTTTTTTTCATTTGCTTTCACTTTGTTGATGTTTATTCAATTGTTATTTTTTTCTAACTGAGTGGAAGACAGCAACAGTCCCCATAAGACAAAACTAAACCCACACATCCTGCAGCTTCACTTATTGAGTGAGAACAACCACTTTCTTCTCCACCAATGGGCCAATGATAAAAAAATCACCAAAAAGAGCCTGACTTACCCTTGGTTGCTCTTCACAAACAGTCAAGAAATCTAAATGCAACAATGTCACGATGTCTTGGAGAAAACAGACCATCACAGTCCACACAAAGAGCAAGATAAACTGGTAGAGATAAGAGACCAGGATACAGACCCAGAACATATCTCTGAGGAAGAAGCAGCATTGGAACTCTTTGATAAAGAATTAAAAAGAACTATATTTAGGTATGTTCAACGTATTGAGAGACAGACCAAGGAAAACACCAACAAAACCCTAGAAGATTTTGGAAGAAAATACAAGAACCAAATGACAAAATCAATGAAAATTTAGAAATGATTTTAAATCTACAGATAGAAATGAAGAAGATTAATACTAAATTGTCAGAAATAGATAACACATTGAAAGGGCAAAGGAGTAGAATTGATACAATGGAAGACAGAATTAATGAGATTGAAGACAAATACCTGAATCCTTCTTTGGAAAGGGATTGATAAGAAAAAAGATCAAAATAAAATGAAGAAAGCCTAAGGTTCATATGAGATACCATCAAAAGGAATAACTTAGGTGTCATTGGAATTCCAGAACAGGAAGAGAAAAATAAAACCACTGAGACAATTGTTCAAGATTTGTTGGAGCAGAACTTCCCTGATATGATGAAAGATGAGAATATATCCATTCAGGAAGTCCAATGAACCCCAAACAGGATAGACCCCAAAAGAAAATCACAAAGACATATCATCAAACTCATCAAAACCAAAGACAAAGACAGAATCCTGAAAGCAGAACAGGAAAAATGAAAAGTTACTTGCAAAGGACAGCCAGGAAGAAGAAGCTCTGACTTCTCAGCAGAAACCATGCAAGTGACAAGGCAATGGGATGGTATATATAAAATCCTGAAAGAGAAAAATTTTCAACCAAGAATTATATACCTGGGAAAATTATCCCTCAAATATGATGGTGACATTAGGAGATTTCCAGATAGGCAGAAACTATGGGAATTTGTTAAAACCAGACCAACATTACAAGAAATACTAAAGGGATTCTTTTGAACAAAGAACCAAAAATAGCAAATAACAACCAACCATTAATACACAAGATGACATAACCCAGAAACCACAGCTATGGACATATCCAAAGTAAAATAGACTTACAGGATTGTAAACAGAGAACTAGAGACATCAATTGGCAGGTGAGCAAAGCTACAAACCAAAAAGACGGAAAATCTTGCATAGTTAC
>NW_006921895.1:1698255-1698761 GCF_000298275.1 Orycteropus afer afer | reverse complement strand
CCATGAAAAAACACATAACAAAATGACAGCAACCAATTCATACTTGTCAATAATTACAATGAATGTTAATGGATTAAATGCACCACTCAAGAGACGGAGAGTTGCAGATTGGATAAGAAAACAAAATCCATCAATATGCTGTCTATGAGAGACACACCTTAGAGATAAAGAGAAAAATAGACTAAAAAGTTGGGAAGATCCATAACAAAAGAAGAAATTGAACAGGTCATTAAAAATTACCAACAAAAACAAGTCCTGGCCCGAACTGTTTCACCAGAGAATTCTACCAAACATTCAGAGAACTGACACCATTCCTACTCAAACTATTCCAAAACATAGAAAAGGATGGAATCTTCCCTAATTTTATGAAGCAAGCGTAACCTTGATACCAAAACCAAAGACATCACTCAGAAGGAAAACTACAGACCAATACCCCTCATGAATATAGATGCAAAAATCTTCAACAAAATCCTAGCCAATAGACTCCAACAACATATCAAGAAAAT
>NW_006921895.1:1693931-1696563 GCF_000298275.1 Orycteropus afer afer | reverse complement strand
CTCAAAACCTACTAAACAGCCACAGTAGTCAAAACTGCCTGGTATTGGTACAAGGATAGACACACAGACCAATGGAATAGAATTGAGAACCCAGAAATTGATGCATTGACCTATGGTCCGCTGATCTTTGACAAAGGGCTGAAATCCATTACAGGGGGAAGAGAATGTTTGTTTAATAAATGGATATCCAAAACTGGATATCCATTTGCAGAAAAATGAAACAAGATCTGTACCTCACACCTTACACAAAAACTAACTCCAGATGGATCAAAGACTTAAATATGAAACTTAAAACTATAGAGTTCTTCAAGGAAAAACTAGGAACAAATTTGTTGTTGTTATGTGCCATCGAGTCGGACCTGACTCATAGCAACCCCTCCTTGGGTTTCCGAGGCAGTATCACTATGGAAGTAGATTGTACCATCTTCCTTCTGAGGAGTGGCTGGTGGGTTTGAACCGCCAGCCTTCTGGTTACCGGTCAACTGCCTTAGCCACTATGCTACCAGAGCTCCCAGGAACAGATTTAGAGGCCCTAATATAAGGCATAAATAGACAATCAAGTGTAACCCAAGTGCACAAACAGCAGAAGAGAAACTAGATGAATGGGACCTTCTAAAAATTAAATTTTTATGTGCTTCCAAAGACTTTTCAAAGAGTCAAAAGAGAACCTACAGATTGGGAAAAAATATTTGACAATGACATATCTCACAAGGGACTTTTCTCCCCAATTTATAGAAAACTCCAACACCTCAATAACAAAAAGACAAACAATCAAATTAAAAAATGAGCAGAAGACATGAATAGATACTTCAACAAGGAGGATATTCACACAGCCAACATACATATGAAGAAATGCTCACAATTATTAGCTATTAGAGAGATGCAAATCAAAACAACAATGAGATACCATCTTGCACTAGCACTAGTAGCAAATTCAACAAGACACAACATAACAAATGCTGGCGAGGATGTGGAGAGATTGGTACTCTCATACACTGCTGATGGGACTGTAAAATGGTACAACCACTGTGGAAAGAATTATGGCAATTCCTTAAAAAGTTGAAATTAGAAATACCATTTAATCCAGCCATTCCATTACTCAGTATATATCTTAAAGTAGTGAGAGCCATGACAAGAACAGACATATGCATACCCATGTTCATCACAACATTATTTATAATAGCCAAACGACAGAAACAACCTAGGTGTTCATCAACTGAGAAATAGATAATCAAACTATGGACCATATACACAATGGAATACTATGCAACCCTGAAGAATGACATAGAATCTTCAAAACACCTCATTATGTGGGTGAACTTGGAGGATATTATGCTGAGTGAAATAAGTCAATCACAGAAGGAATATTGTATTAGTGTATTATTGTAAAAGTCAATGAAAAGCTTAGATATGGAAGGAAATTTTCTTTGTTAGTCACCAGGAGTGGGAAGGAAGGAGAGGAAACACAGATAGGTAGAGATAAGTATTGATTTGGGTGAAGAGAAAGGCAATGTACCAAATGTGAGTGATCAACATGGTGACACTGAGGAAGAGGAAGACATAGCGAGGTACGTGGGAGGGAGGAACAGACAACAAAGATGAACTCTTTTTCACATACAGTACTGCATTGTTAGTGGAGGCAAACATGGATATACAGGTGGATAGATGGGTGGATAGGCTGAGCTAGTAGGTATGTCTATGAAGTGGGGAGCATACCCAAGACCCTGTATAGGGTTGGAAGACAATGATCCTCTAAGTGTATCTGTATGATCTGTTTTCCCAGGTGTACAGTAGAGCTGACAAGGGACAACGTTGTAGTCACTTCTTGGTCACAGCCAGCTACCCAGAGGGACTGAGTAGTTGAACCTGTGGGCTTGGGACTGTAGTCACAGGGGACATCAAATTCAATTGGCATAACATACTAAACAAAACATTGTTCCACCTCCTACTTTGGTGAGTAGCAACTTGCCAGCAGCCTTCTAGATATAACAATTGTTCTCTCCTCACCCAGAGCAAAGAAGAATGAAGAAAACCAAAGATTCATGGAAACAATTAGTCCTAGCAACTGACACACCATGCAATCTGCAGCCTCTATGACTATGAGACCAGAAGACTTAGACAGTGCCCAGCCATCACTGTCAACCACTTGGCGTGGGATCTATGTAAGAGTTCCTGGATAGAGAGGGAGAACAATGTGGAACAAAACTCAAAATCATTTGGGAAAAAGAAGGGGGGGTGGACCAGGTTTGCTGGTCTGATAGAGCCTGGTGGAACCATTGAGACTATGGCCCCTAGCTGCCCTTCAGGTCTGGAATTGAACCCACACCCACACTACTTCAAGCCAAATGAAAGACAGGCATATGAGTTGAACATTTACCTGAGGTAGATATGTTCCTTGGAGGAAATAATCATGGGAGAAAGAAGGGCTGTTTATGCACAGGGAGACAGCTCAGGGGACAGGAGTGCATGAAAGTATGGACACAGGGAAGAGGTAACTATCAGGAAGAAGTGGGAGGGGAGCTGTTCCATTGGAGTAAATTATAGTCAACGTCATGAGACAAAGTGTACGTTAACTGCTGTATGGAAAGTGAATTTGCTCTGCAAATTTTTACTCAAATCACAATTAAAAAAA
>NW_006921895.1:1691872-1692472 GCF_000298275.1 Orycteropus afer afer | reverse complement strand
TATCCCCTTTCTTTGGAATGAGTATAAATATGGATCTTTTCCAGTCAGTTGGTCAGGTAGCTATCTTCCAAACCTCTTGGCATAATTGAGTGAATGCCTCCAATGTGGCATCCGTTTGTTGAAATATCTCAATGGGTATTCCATCAATTCCTGGAGCCTTGTTTTTTGCCAATTCTTTCATTGCAGCTTCGACTTCCTCCTTCAGTACAATTGGTTCTAGATCATATGCCACTCACTTCCTGAAATGGATGAAATTCGACCAGTTCTTTTTGGTACAGTGACTCTGTGAATTCCTGCCATCTTCTCTTGATGTTTTCTGCATCATTCAGTATTTGGCCCATAGACTCTCTCAATATTGCAACTCAAGGCTTAATTTTTTTCTTTGATTCTTTCAGCTTGAGAAATGCTGAGCGTGTTCTTCCCTTTTGGTTTTCCAACTCCAGGTCTTTGCACATTTCATTACAGTGATTGGTTTTGTCAGCTCGAGCTGCTCTTTGAAATCTTGTGTTCAACTCTTTTATCTTGTCATTTCTTCCATTTGCTTTAGGTACTCTCTGCTCGAGGGCAAGTTTCAGAGTCTCTTCTGTCATCCATTTTGGT
>NW_006921895.1:1687549-1691292 GCF_000298275.1 Orycteropus afer afer | reverse complement strand
TAGCCTAACAGTGAAAGCATTGTACTTCAGGACAGATCTTGAAACATCCTTTGTGATGATGAATGCCATGCTATTCCTCTCCAAACTGTCATTCCTGGCATAGTAGATCATATGGTTGTCTGATTCAAAATGGCCAAAACCTATCCATTTCAGCTCACTAATGCCAAGGATATCAATCTTTATGTATTCCATTTCATTTTTGACAACTTCCAATTTTCCTAGATTCATACTTTGTACATTCCATATTTCTGATGATTAATGGATGTCTGAAGCTGTTTCTTCTCAATTTGAGTGGTGCTACATCAGCAAATGGAGGTCTCAAAAGCTTTACCTTCTCCGTATGAGTAAGGCTGGGTTTACTCTGATGATGAAGCTCTTTCCCAGTCCTATTTTGAGAGCCTCCTAACCTATTCTGGACTATTCATAAAGTTGCACAGTAATGTATCAGACTGTGTTTCCTTGCTATTCATAAGGTTTTCCCTGGCCAATTCTTTGAGAAGTGGACGGCCTCTTCCTTCTTCCTAGTCTGTCTCAGTCTGTAAGCTGGGCTGATAACTGTGCACCAAGGTCATCCTGCTGGGTTTGAAACACCAGTGGCTCAGCCTCAAAACTCACATCAACATGTCACCATGGTAGGACAAACTGACAGACAAGTTTGTCTCCCTGTTGGAAACCTCTCCTACCACCTTTACCTGGTTCCCTGTGGCTGAATCCTCCTCTGTCTCATTTCCTGGACCTTTTCCTACACTTTCTTCTGCTTTCCCACCCTGCTGCTTTGGGCATGCCTGGGTTCCCTCTCCTCAGCTGGATCCCTGCGGCTCACTCCTCTTCTGTCCCAGTCCCCGGGCCTATTCATCTCCACTCTCCGGTTCTCCCACCCTGTTGCTTTTGGCATGTCTGTGTTCCCACTCCTCACCTGGATCCCTGCGGCAGACAATATATATACATACATACATATAAGCATGTATATACACACATATATGTACCTATATATATGTTATGTTATTTGCTGTTACGTGCCTTTGAGTTGGTTCCATCAGATGGCTAACCTATGTACAACATAAGGAATCACTGCCCGATCTTGTGCCATTCTTACAATTCTTGCTATGTTTGTAGCCACTGCATCCATCCATCTTGTTTAGGATCTTCCTCTTTTTTCACTGATCCTCTACTTTACCAAGCATGATATCATTCTCCAGGGACTGGTCCTTCCTGATGACATGACCAAAGTACAAGAGATGAAGTCTCACCATCCTTGCTTCCAGGAAGCATTCAGGTTGTACAGGATTTGTTTATTCTTCTGACAGTACATGGTTTATTCAATATTCTTCACAAACACTATAATTCAAGGGCATCAGTTCTTCTTCCGTCTTCCTTATTCATTATCCAGTTTTCACGTGCATATGAGGTGATTGAAAGTACAATGGCTTGGGTCAGGGGCATTTTAGTCTTCAAAGTAACATCTTTGCTCTTTAACACTTTAGAGAGGTCCTTTGTAGCAAATTTGCCCAATGCAATATGTTGCTTGGTTTCTTGACTGCTGTATCAGTGGGCATTGATTATGGACCCAACTAAAATGAAATCCTCAACAACTTTAATTTCCTCCATTTATTATGATTGCTTATTGATCCAGTTGTGAGGATTTTTATTTTCTTTTTATTGATGTGTACATATGCACATATACATACTGAAGGCTATAGTCTTTGATCTTCATCCGTAAATACTTCAAGCTCTTTTCGTTTTCAGCAAGCATGGTTCTGTTCTCTGCTTGTTGCCAGTTGCTAATGAGTATTCTTTAAATTGTGATATTGTATTCTTTATATAGTCCATATTCATGGATTATTTGCTCACATACAGATTGTGTAAGCATGTTGAAAGGTACAATCCTGACACACACCTTAAAGTATCACCTTGTTGTATTCAAATGATATGATTACTTATTTATGTACAAATTTTAGGTACCAATTTCTCATAAGCACAATAAAGTGGTCTGGGATTCCCATTTTTCACAATGTTATCATTGTCACAAAATTATACATAATTTGTTATAATCCACAAAGTCAATTTTCTTTGCATAGTCAATAAAACACAAGTAAACATCTTTCTGGTATTTTTTGCTTTCCGGCAAGATCTATATTATGTCAACAATGGCATCCCTTATTTCATGTCCTCTTTTGAATCTGGCTGAGATTTCTACCAGTTCCTTGTTTTGTTTTACTGCTGCAACTTTTTTAAAAAATTTTTTAAGGCAAAATTTTGCTTATATGTGATATTAATGAAATTGTTTGATAACTTCTTCATCCTATTGGATCACGTTTATTTGGAATAGGCACAAATATGAATCTCCTCCAGTCAGATGACCATGTAGCTGTTTTCCATATTTGTTGACATATATGAGTGAGCGTTTCCAGAAATGCATCCATTTATTGAAACATCTCGATTGGTATTCCATGAATTCCTGTTTTCCTGCTTGTCACCAATTTCTTCAATGTTGCTTGGAATTCTTCCTTCAAAACCAATGAGCCTTGATAATATGCTACCTCCTGAAATGAATATACATCAACCAATTCTTTTCTGTACCATTACTCCATGTATTCCTTCCATCTCTCACTTGATGCTTCCTGCATCATTCAATATTTTGCCCATAGGATCTTTCATTATAGCACCGCAAGGCTTGAATTTTTTTCTTCAGTTCTGCCATCTTGGGAAATGATCAGAGTGTTCTTCCCTTGTGGTTTTCTAACTCTAGGTCTTTGCATGCTTTATTTTAATGCTTTACTTTGTATTTTCTAGTCACCCATTGAAATCTCTTCATCTTTTCTACTTCTTCATTTCTTAAAATGTCTTTAACTACTCTCCATGTAAGAGCAAGTTTCAGGGTCTCTTTTGACATCTATTTTGGTCTTCTCTTTCTTTTCTGTGTCTTTAATGACCTTTTGCTTGTTTCATGTATGATGTCCTTGATGTCATCCCACAACTCATCTGGTCTTTGGTCATTCATGTTCCAATCTCTTCTCAAGATGGTCTATAAATTCAGATGAGATATATTCAAGGTTGTATTTTGGCTATTGTGGGCTTTAAAAATTTTTCTTCAACTTCAAATTGAACTTGCATATGAGCAATTGATGGTGTATTCCTCAATCGGTCCCTGTCCTTGTTCTGACTGATAATACTGAGCTTCTCCATTGTCCCTTTCCACAGATGTAGTTCATTAATTCCTGCGCATTCCATGTGGCATGGTCTATGTGTATAATTGCTGTTTATGTTGTTGAAAAAAGTATTTGCAATGAATAAGTTGTTATTGCAAAATTGTATCATGTGACCTCTGGTATCGTTTTTGTCATCAAGGTCATATTTCCCAACTACTGATCCTTTTTTGTTTCCAACTTTTACATTCCAATCATGAGTAATTATCAATGCATTTTTATTAACAATTATAAATACATGTGTGTGTATGTCTATACCAATACCAAACCAAACACACTGCCATCAAATAGAACCCTACTTATAGCAACCCCTCCTTGGGTTTCCAAGGCAGTATCTCTGTGGAAGTAGATTGCCCAACCTTCCTTCCAAGGAGTGGCTGGTGGGTTTGAACCACCAGTCTTCTGGTCAGCAGTCAAATGCCTTAGGTACTATACCACCAGAGCTATATGTCTATAAATATATATTATTCATATATTTATATATATGTTATATATGTATGTATGTGTATATATATATATATATATATATATATATAT
>NW_006921895.1:1678189-1687449 GCF_000298275.1 Orycteropus afer afer | reverse complement strand
TTTATGGCTAACCAGAAGGTTGGTAGTTCAAACTCATCAATTGCTCCATGGAAAGAAGATGGAGAAATCAACTTCCATAAAGATTTACCACCTGGGAAACCCAATGGTGGTCACTATGAGTTGGGACTGACTCAGTGGCAGTGGGTGTTATATATAAACGAGAGAGAAAGATCTTAAGGGATCAGCTCATGCAATTGTAGTGGCAATAGTGGCAGCAAAATCCAAAATCTTTACAACAGGCAGGCTGAAAATTCTGGCAGTCCTAAATCTAAAATGTGTAGGTCAGTTAGCTTGGAAACTCAGGCAGGATATCTGTGTTACAGCTTAGAAACAGAATTGTTCTCCTCTTAGAAAACTCAGTTTTTGTTCTTAAGGTCTTCAGCTGATTGAAGGAGGCCTACTGCAAAAAGAGCATGGGATCAGCATCATCTGACCTCCTCTAACTTCACAAGAGGAGGACAGAATCACCATCAGCAACACAAAGCTTATTCCTATGAGGCCAGATATGCCGCCAGCCTCCAGCCTTTTACCAATTCTGACACCAACCTTCCCTATCATGGCACTCACTACTTTTCTACTGGGTTTGACAATTTGTTGCAATGCTACACAGAACTCACAGACAATACTCACAATTATAGAGTTTATTAGGGAAGTAAGAGACTACAATTCAAGTTCAGGAATGTGCTCAGCATACAGTCCTTCAATCAGGACAGTCTTCCCTCTGTTATGCCGTCAAGCTCACCTCTCTGGCCCTTGGCCTCTCTGCCTGGCCTCTGCCTTATTTATGCAAGTGTTACAAAGCTTTTTTAGCTCTCCCCATAGGTACACCTACATATACCCCTCTCTGCCAGCAAGTCTTCTGCCCAAGCACTTATCTTTCTCATTCCCTGGGCCAGAAACTGCCACTCTTTCTCCTGCATCTTGGTTCTTCTGCCGCCTTCTCTCAGCCAAGCATCTCTTTCATCTGTGTGTCTCTCTCTGCAGGGCATCTCTCTCTGCCAGGTGTCTCTGCCAAGAAGATCCAGGGCAGGGATCTCAGGTCCAAGTATGCACCCTCCTTCACCTTTAGATCTTCTCTCTTGATGACAGTGAGATCCTCTCTCTGTGTCTAAGAAGGTTCATTTTAACCCTGGCAGAGTGACAAAATTTACCAATTCAACATCAGAGTTTTATACACCTTATTTGTATGGTCCCAGCCAGTAATCTGGTGAGAGTTACAAAGACTATGGCTAGAAAAGCCATACCAAGTAATTCACTGCACCGTATTATGGAGGTAATCTCCTTGATTTAGAGTCAACTCTTAAGTTTTCACCATATCTAGACTAAAATGCCTTCATGGTCACTAGTGTTTGGCACCATAGCCTAGACAAGTTGACACATAAAATCATTCTGAGATTTACTACACATTTGTCAGTTATAGAGTTGTATTTGTATGTCCTCTTATCAATGCTTATGAATATTAATGCTCTTTCTCTGTGTGTGTATGCTTGTGTATTCATTTTCTATTGCTGCCATAAAAAAATTATCAGCTAAAATAGCATGTCTATATTATCTCAAAGTTTTTGTTCATGGTCTCACAAGGCTAAAATCAAGGTGCTTGTTAGTTTTTTTGTTGTGTTTTTTTTTCTCATCTGGAGCTCAAGGTCATCTTCCAAACTCACTCTTGTTATTGGTAGAATCCAGTTCTTTTACAAATGTATAACTGATTTTTTTTTTTATTGGCTATGTTTTTTTTATTGGCTATCAGCCACTGGAGGCCACTCTGAAGTGCTTGCCATGTAACTCTCTTATAACGTAGCAACTTACTTCTTTAAATCCAGCAAGTAAAACTATTTACAGGAAGGGCTTAGACTCTTTCTTTTAAGGGTTTACATGATTAGCTCAGGCCCACCTAGAATAAGCTCCCTTTTGATTAACTCAAATTGAGTCAATTTGACTCATAGCAACCCCTCCGTGGGTTTCTGTGGCGGTATCTCTACGGAAGTAGATTGCCCAATCTTCCTTCCAAGGAGTGGCTGGTGGGTTTGAACTGCCAGCCTTCTGGTTAGCAGTCAAATGTCTTACCACTCTCCACAGCTAGTTAGAAACCTTAATTATATCAGCAATTTCTCTCTGTCATATAATGAAATGTAATCACAAAAGCTATCACTGACTGTTAGTTTACTGCACTGCAGTGATTTCCATGTTGCTATGATGCTAGAAACTGTCATTGGCATTTCAAATACCAACAGGGTCTCCCATGGAAGATATATTTCAGCAGAACTTCCAGACTGAGACAGGCTAAGAAGAAAGATTTGGCAGCCTACTTCTGAAAATTAGCCAATGAAAATGTTATGAATCACAATAGACTATTGTCTGAAAGAGTACTGGAAGGCAAGCTCCTAAATTGGAAGTCACTCAAAATACAGTGTTTACACAATAGAATTGAACATACCAACAAACATGCAGAAGGCACAGGATTGGGAAATATTTAGTTTTATTGTACATGGGGTTACATGCATTGAAACCAACTCAAAGGCAACTAACAACACAATCCCCAAAATGATATCCCATCATATGCACAAGCCCCACCAATATTTAAAGGAAGAGTCTGGATCACCAGGGGTTTTCTCAGAATTCTGCTTAGCGCATACTGCATGACCATAAAAAAATGGTATGCAAAAGAAATACCAAGGTGATATTATTTGTTATATTGAGAATGTTATGTTATGGGTAGAGTAAATAAGAATAAGAAGGAGAGGTAAAAAACAAAATAAATAAAACATAACAGTTGTAAGAAAATGGTAAAAAAAAAATATGAAATTAAGTAAACAAAATCCACTATGTAATGTTATATAAAAATATATAAATAAAAACTTTGGGGTATGTACAGGCACTAAGACTTGAAATTATATTTTAAAAATTAAAAACATTAACTTTTACTTCAGGATAAATAAATTGTTGCTTGAGTTTTATTTTATTTTATTTTATTGAGTTTTCAGGGAACATTTACACAGAAAATTCTATTTCATTTGAAAATTTCTACAACATTGTTTAGTGATGTTAGGTATGTTTTTCACAATGTGTCAATATTCTCTTCAACTGCATTCTGGTTGTTCCATTTCCAGTACTGTCCTTTCCCTGCCCTCTTAGCTTCTCGTCTTTGTTTTAGATTAATTGTTGACCTTTTGATCTCATATAGAGAGCATCATATTCATAGTAATATCCTTAATTTTGTGTGACAATCTGTTATTTCATTAAAGGCACCTTCAGAGATATTTTGGATCAAAGTTGAAATTGTATCTCAGGGCAATAATCCTCTAATCTCAATAGCACTCTTAAGTCTAGACTTTTTGAAAATTTGAGTTCCGTCCTCCCTTTCTAGTAAGGTTCATGTATTGTGGCCCTGGTCAGAACTATCAATGGTAATACCTGGACACTATCTAGTTCTTCTGGCCTCAGGCTAGATGAATCTGTGGCTCATATAGGCTATTAGTCTTATACACTAATTTATTCTCTGAGATTTCTGTTTCCTTCTTTCTCTTTTGATTCTGATGAGTAGAGACCAATAGTTGTATCCTCCACAGCTGCTTTAAAGATTTTAAGACAATAATCATTAAACCAAGATGTAGAGCATTAACTTTATGAACTATATTATGCCAATTTATTGAGTTGTCCTATGAGACTGAGGTCCTGCACATTCAAAGCCAGGAGACCAACCTCACAAGGCGTTTGGTTATGTCAGAAATATCTGTAACAGTGTCCTCTCTGCATATGTATGCATGCACACATATATTTTTATATACATATAATACGCACACATAAGTACATACCTGCACTTAAGTGCCTATATACCTACATCTGTGACAACGCACTCGCTTCATTGGTGTTGTTCATGTTTGTTGATTTTTTTTGACTGTGGTGTCAAAAAGGATTTATTCATCATTAGCATTCAACAAAATCATTACAACTGAAATTATTCAATGAACACAAAGGAATCAAAATATATGACATCTTATGATGAAGCAGAGAGGAAATATGCACAATCCAAATTCACTTATAAATTTTGTCCATTTTATTCACTTGTAAATGCATTCGTTTTTATAAGAACTGTGACATGGTACAGTATTTTTCCAACCTGAAAAAAAAAAAAAACATTCTGGAATTTTGTGTATGTGGTATGGATAAAAACATGAGTTCCAGAGTCAGACATATGGTATTTTATAGCTGTATTTCCTCAGGAAAGTTACTTAGTCGCTCTGAGATTTCATTTCCTCTTTTGTAAAGAAGGATAAAAATCCTTATCGCATAAGGATTTTATTGACTATGCAAAGGCATTCAATTTTATGGATCATAACAAATTAAGCATAGCATTGAGAAGAATGGGAATTCCAAAACATTTAATTGACCTCGTGAGGAAACTATCCATAGATCAAGAAGCAATTGTTAGTCAGAATTAGGATATACTGCATGGTTTAAAGGAGTTCTGATAGCATAGTGCCTAAGGCACTTGACTGCTAACCAGAAGGCTGGCAGTTCAAACGCACCAGCCAGTCCTTGGAAAGAAGTTTGGGCAATCTACTTCCATAGTGATACTGCCTCAGAAACCCAAGGAGGGGTCACTATGAGTTGAATCTGACTCGATGGCAAATAACAACAACAACAAGTGTGGTTTAAAATCAGGAAAGATGTATGTCAAGATTGTGTTCTTTCACCATACTTATTCAATCGGTATACTGAGCAAATAATCTGAGAAACTGGGCAATTTGAAGAAAATCATGACATCAGGATTGGAGGAAGACTCATTAACAACTTGTGGTATACAGATGACACAACCCTTCTTGCTGAAAGTGAAGAGGACTTACTAATGAAGATCAAAGACTACATACAGCCTTCAGCATGAATTACACATCAACATAAAGAAAAATAAAATAATAATCCTCACAATTGGACCAATAAGCATGATAAATGCAGAAAAGATTGAAGTTGTCTAGGAATTCATTTTACTTGGGTCCACAATTACTACCCATGGAAGCAGCAGTCAAGAAATCAGAGGACTTATTGCACTTGACACATCTACTGCAAAATAACTTTTTTAAGTGATTGAGAGAAAAGATATCACTTTGATGACTAAGGTGTGCCTAGTCCAAGCCATGGTAATTTCAATTGCCTCATGTGCATGTGAAAGCTGGGCAACAAATAAGGAATGCAGAAGAAGGGATGTATTTGAATTATATAGTGTTGGCAAAAAATATTGAATGTACCATAGAGTGCCAGGAGAATTAACAAATCTGTCTTGGAAGAAGTACAGCTAGAATGCTCCTTAGAAGTGAGGATGGCAGTTTATCTTTCATACTTTGGTCATATTATCAAAAAGGACCATCCCTTCAAGAAGGATATGATGCTCAGTCAAGTAGAGGGTCAGCAGAAAAGAGAAATCTCCTCAACAAGATGTGTATAGATACAGTGGCTGCAACACACAGAAGTTTAAGAACAGCAACAATTATGAGGATGGCATAGGACCAGGCAGTGCTCGATGGCATGTAACAACAACATACCACAAGAGAGCTTTTGACAACCAAGTTATTCCAAGACAATTTTTACTACTGCTGTGTCTGTGAATGACAGCTTAATATAATGCATATGGAGGAGGTAAAATGCAGAAATTCTTGGTCAGACTTGTAGTTTCCATATGCTTAATAAGGAAACACGTAACAACAACAATAAGGAGGGGTTGCCATGAATAACATCTATAAACAGCAATCACATCTTCAAATAACTCATAAACTCTAAATTCTTTAACATCTATCCTTACCCAAAGGTAAGTGGAACATATGAATTATATACTCTCAAAGGTATGACATCTTATGGAAAACCTGAAGTGTGCTGGTTCTTTCCTTTTAGAAACTGATTTCTCACCAGGAACCTTCACCTCTTTGTTATCAAGAAACTGTCTCCTACCTGTCTCAATAACTAATAAATATCTGGAAAAAGAGAGCACTTGAAATAAAGAATTAAACAGTCTTGCCCAAACACCACTATTATTTCTAATAAAAACTGACATTTGAGTTGATCCTGGGTATAAAAAATATTTACTTTATGTTATTTATTTTACTGTATTTTAAAAAATCTATTAAAATAAAATTTAAGGCAAAAACCAACCAACATTACCAAATCCAAGCCAGACCCACTGTCGTGGAGTCAATTCCAAGTCACAGTGACCATACAGAACAGAGTAAAAGTAACTAACTGCTCAGAGGATTTCCAAGGCTGTAAATCTTTATGGAAGCAGGCTACCACATCTTTCTCCCAAGGAGTGGCTGGTGAGTTCATCAACCTTTTGGTTAGCAGCTGAATGCTTAAGCACGGTGCCAACAGGGTTCCTTTATTTAGGTACACGTGGTATAAATAATTGAAAAAAAAAAAAAAAAAACCTTGCCATTGAGCTGATTCCAACTCATACCAACCCCTAGGACATGCCTCATCTTCCTCCCACAGAGCAGCTGGCTGGTGAGTTCAAACCACTGACCTTTCAGTTAGCAGCCAAGCACTTAACCACTGTAACACCAGGGCTTCCACATGTGGTATGTTGTTGTTATGTGCTGTAGAGTCGGACCTGACTCATAGTGACACCTCCTTGGGTTTTCGAGGCAGTATCACTACTCAAGTAGACTGCCCCATCTTCCTTCCGAGGAGTGGATGGTGGGTCTGAACCACCAGCCTTCTGGTTAGTAGTCAAGTGCCTTAGGCACTACACTACCAGAGCTCCTTTAAACCATGTAGTATATCCTTATTCTGGATAATGATTGCTTCTTGATCTATGGACAGTTTCCTCATGAGCTCAGTTAAATGTTTTGGAATTCCCATTCTTCTCAATGCTATGCATAATTTGTTATGATCCATTAAATTGAATGCTTTTGCATAGTCAATAAAACACGGGTAAACATCTTTCTGGTATTATTTGCTTTCAGCCAAGATCCTTCTGACACCAGCAATAAATATCCCTTGTTCCATTTCCTTTTCTAAATCAGGCTTGAAATTCTGGCAGTTTCCTGTTGATATACTTCTGCAAACATTTTTGAATTATTTTCAGCAAAAATTTTCTTTTTCATAAACATGTTATATTAATTCTCACATTCTGTTGGATCACCTTTCTTTAGAATGGGCACAAATGCAGAACTCTTCCAGTCATTTGGCCAAGTAGCTGTTTTCCAAATTCCTTGGCATAGACGAGTGAGCATTTCTACAGTTACTCCTGTTGAAACATTTCAATTGGTATTTCATCAATTCCTTGAGCCTTATTTTTCACAAATTCCTTCAGTGAAGGTTGGACTTCTTCAGTATCATTGGTTCATCATTGTATGCTAACACCTGAAATAGTTGAATGACATGTAGCTTTAAAAAGGAAAAAAAAAAAAGAAAACTATCCCATTGCAATAGATCTTTCTTTTGATGTTTTACATATTTTTAGATCCATCTTACAGTGGCAAATTAAGCCACTTAAACAATGAACTCTAATGTAAGTGTGAATGCAACTGTTCCTTGTTCCTGTTTGGGTTTTCACTTTTTCTCCCTGTACATTTGATGATAATCTAAAAATGTCTTGAATTCTTCTAAAAAACAACTCACCAACAACTGGTAGTTCAGAAAATCTCTACTTTTTCAGCTCTATCAGTGCCCTTCATTGTGGAAAGAGACTTAGTCTTGAAACTAGGAGCTCTGAAGAATCTGCAGGTATGGATACATACATTCTGGAAGCCTTACTTTGCAAAATCTGACATATACAATAGCCTTGAAACACCATAACATTTAATACGAACTGAAGCTTCATAAAGAATAATCAGCAGTAAAATTTTTTCTAGGGCAACAAATATTTGTTTTACTATCTCAATTTATGATCTTTGGAGGTCCACTGTGAATTTTTGTAACAGCTGAGAAAAAAAAAAATGTATACCAAAATGATGTTTAGTTTTTTTTTCTTTTTTTTAAATGCAATTTGTAAGTGGGTGTAAGTAATCTATGAATTGTACAGAACCAATCTAGAATACTTCAATCTTATTTAATTCAAATTAAATACTAGGGGCAATCAGCACAATTTATAGAAAAATCTAAGTAATTTTCTTTATTATCTTGAAGTTCTCATTAGAATTTATAAATTATGTTTGTTTTTTTTTTTTTTTCTTAGCAAATATTCATTAATTTTCTTATGTGTTGTGGGTACTGTGTGCTTGGCCCTCATGGATCGTATAACTCATGTGCTTGCTGGGAAATGTAGCACTCTTAGAATTTATGTAAATTATGGTCATAATTTTCTTCTGGCATTGGTGAATACACTTTGGTGCATTTGACTGGACAGGCAGTTAACATTTACCAATGCCGGATACATGCCAGGAACCCTACTTTCCTGCTCAAATCATATAAATTCATAAGGAGCACCAAAAGCATCAGGAAAGAAATCCTTTATAGTTAGACTTCTATGTGATAAATTTATGCATTGTAATATGTAAAATGTTGAGAGGTTTTGCAGAAGAAAGAGAATGCTTGTCTCTTTTATGCATTTATTATTTATCTATTTTTATGTGGGTAAGGCAGAATCAATAGGACAAGATACATTTTACAGAGGAGGTAAACCTTGAGCTGTGTCTGGAGAGTGAAACAGGAACCAATTTACATACTTTGTTGTTGTTATTAGCTGCTGTTAGCTCCAGTTTACAGCAACCCTATGCAACAGAACGAAATAATCCCTGGTCCTGCACCAGTCTCACAATATTTACTACACCTGCACCCATTGTTGCAGCCACTGTGTCAATCCATTTTGTTGAGGGACTTCCCCTTTTTTGATGACCATCCACTTTAACGAGCACGATATCCTTCTCCAAAGACTGGTCTCTTCTGACAACAGGACAAAAGTAGGGGAGACAAAGTCTGGCCATTCTCACTTCCTGCTGCATTTCTTCCAGGACAAATTTGTTAGTTCTTCTGGCAAGTCCATTGTACTTTCAGTATTCATCTTCAACACTGCAAGTCAAAACCATAAAATCTTTTTGGGTCTTCCTTATACATTGTCCACCTTTCAAGTGCATATGAGGTGATTGAAAACACCAGGGCTTGGGTTAGGTACATCTTAGTCTTCAAAGAGACATTTTTGCTCTTCAGCACTTTAAGAAGATCATTTACGGAGGCAGGGCAAGATGGCGGACTAGGCAGAAGGATTGCACAGACCCTCTTCAACAAAGAAAAGGGAGACCAATTAACACAGACACAGAAGATAATCTTGGACC
>NW_006921895.1:1638691-1652155 GCF_000298275.1 Orycteropus afer afer | reverse complement strand
ATAGATCCATCATCCTATATTCAGCTGATCTTTGACAAAGGGCTGAAATCCATTCAATGGGGAAGAGATTGTTTGTTTAACAAATGGTGTTGTTAAAACTGGATATCCATCTGCAGAAAAATGAAACAAGATCTATACATTTTACCATACACAAAAACTAACTACAGATGGACCAAAGAATTAAATGTGAAACCTAAAACTATACACTTCCTCAAGGAAAAACTAGGGGCCAATTTATGGTCCCTAATACATGGCATAAATAGACTATGAAGCATAACTCAAAATGAATAAATAGCTGAAGATAAATGACATGAATGGGACCTTCTAAAAATTAAGTTTTTATGTTCTTCCAAAGACTTCTCCAAAAGAGTCAAAAGATAATGTACAGATTGGGAAAAAATATTCAGTAATGACATATCTGACAAGGGAGTTATCTGTAGAATTTATAGAAAACTCCAACACCTCAACAACAAAAAGACAAATAATCCAATTTAAAAATGGGCAGAAGACATGAATAGACACTTCACCAAAGAGGATATTCAGGTGGCCAACAAACATATGAGGAAATGCTCATGATCCTTGCCATTAGAGACATGCAAATCAAAACAACAATGAGATGTCATCTTGCCCCAGCACTAGTAGCAAAGTTTAACAGGACAGAAAATAACAAATGCTGGTGAAGATGCAGAGAGATTGGTACTTTCATACATTGCTGGTGGGACTGTAGAAATGATACAACCACTGTGGAAAGCAGTATGGTGATTCTTTAGAAAGTTGCAATTAGAAATACCATTTGGCCCAGCCATTCCATTACTAGCTATATATCCTAAAGAAGTGAGAACCAGGGTAGGAACAGACATATGCATACCCATGTTCATCGCAGCACTATTTACGGTAGTGAAAAGATAGAAACAACCTATGTGCCTGTCAACAGAAGAATGGATAACCAATCTATGATACATACAAACAATGGAATAATATGCAACCCTAAAGATCAGTGTAGAATTGGCAAAACACAGCATAATGTGGATGAACTTGGAGGACATTATGCCGAGTGAAATAAGTCAATTACAGAAGGACAAATATTCTATTAGTCTTTTATTGTAAAAAGTCAAGGAAATGTTTATATGGAGAGGGAAATTTTCTTTGTTGGTTACCAGGGGTGGGAAGAGAGGGTAGGGAACACAGTTAGATAGGTAGAGACAAGTATTTATTTAGGTGAAGGGAAGGGCAATTTAACAAATGTGAGTGATCACCACGGTGGCATTGAGGAAGAGGAAGACATAGAGAGGTGCATGGGAGGTTCAGACAGCTAAGATGAACCCTTTTGCACATATAGTACTGCATTGTCAGTGAATGCAAACATTGATATACGGGCAGATAGATGGGTGGCTAGGTTGAACTATTAGATACGTCCCTGCAGGGGGGGGAGTGTGCCCAAGACCATATATAGGGTTGGCAGACAATGTTTCTACAAGTCTATTCGTATACTCTGTAAGAATTCCCAGGTATATAGTAGAGCTGACAAGGGGCAAGGCTGTAGTCACTTGTGGGCTACAGTCAGCTATCCAGAAGGAGCCAGTAGTTGGATTTATGGGCTCGGGACTATAGTCTCAGGGGACATCAATCTTAATTGGCATAACATATGATACAAAAACTTTGTTCCATATCCTACTTCGGTGAGTAGTGACTGGAATCTTAAAAGCTTGCAAGAGACCATCTAGATACAACAATGTGTTGCTCCTCATCCAGAGCGAAAAAGAATGAAGAAAATGAAAGACACATGTGAACAGCCAAGTGACTGGTGTACCAAGTGACTGGTACACCATGCGATCCTCAGCCTATACACTGTCAACCACGCAGAGGTGGATTCCTGTAATAGATCCTAGATAGAGTAGAACAATGTGGAACAAAACTCAAAATCATAGAAGAAAAAAAAAAAAACGACCAATTCTGCTGGTTTGATAGAGCCTGGTGTAACCACTGAAACTATGAGACTATGGCCCCTAGTTGCCCTTTAGGTCTGGAATTGAACCCACTCCTGTGGCTTCCAGCCAAACAAAGGACAGGTATATAAGCTGAACATTTACAATAGACAGATACACTCCTTGGAAAGATCAGTCATGGGAGAATAGAAGGGCTGTGTATGCATAGGGAGATTGCTTAGGGGGCAGGAGTGCATGGGGGGAATGGACACAGGGAAGAGGTAACTATGGGGAGGAAGTGAGAGGGGAGCTGTTGAATCATGGTAAATTGTAGTCAATGTCATGACACAAAGTGTATATGAGCTGCTGTCTGGAAAGTGAATTTGCTCTGTAACCTTCACCCAGATCACAATAAAAAACAAAACAAAACAAAAAAAACTTTCAGGAGTAGCCTGCAATCAATAATAGATGAGGAACTGGTGATATTTATATCCCAACTTTCTTACCTCTTGAGTGGGATAAATTCAAGAGGTGTATTCTAAACTATTTTCTGGAATTCACCAATAGGATTAAAATCTAGTTGTCCACAGTATTAAGCTATTTGATAATGCCCACTATGGCTTTCTTCCCTTCTCTGTCTCATTATCCCACTCCTTTATGGTCTTCCTGGGATCATCTCCCAAATAAACTACTTGCCTGGGAGATGATCCCAGAGAGACACAGGAGTGCATTATCAAATAGGTTACCTCTTAGTATCACCCCAGTTACTTACTTGGTATTTTCTATTTGTCAAATCTGGCATGAATAATTACTTATTCATTGAAAATATCTTTAAAAAAATAAGTGATGACTCTACATGTCAACCTTACCAAATGGAATACACAGAAATTAAATTGACTACAGCTGTGGAAAGAGAGGATAGAGAACCTTAATATCATCAGTTAGAGCAATGCCAAGGGAAAAGACCCTCAATTGCCCATATGTCAGTTCAAGTTGAAGCTAAAGAAATTAAAACAAGTCCACGAGAGCCAAAGTATGACCTTGAGTACATACCAACTGAATTTAGAGACCATCTTAAGAATAGATTTGATGCATTGTGCACCCATGATCAAAAACCTGACAGGGTGAGGGATAACATCAAGGATATTACACATGAAGAAAGCAAAAGGTCATTTAATAGACGGGAAAGGAAGAGAAGACCAGAGTGGATGTCAGAAGAGAATGACATTTGCTCTTGAACAAAGTACCTAAAGTTAGTGTAAGACATGATGAAGTAAAAGAGCTGAACAGAGGATTTCAAAGGACAGCTTGAGAGGACAAAGAAATATCCAAAGACCTGATATTAGAAAATCAAAAGGGAAGAACATGCTCTGCACTTCTTAGCTGAGAGAACAAAAGAAAAAGAAATTCAAGCTTCAAGTTGCAATATTGAAGGATTCTGTGGGCAAAATATCTAACAATGCAGGAAATATTAAAAGAAGATGGAAAGAATACATGGAATCACTGTATCAAAAATAAATAGTCAACATTCAGCCATTCCAGGAGGTAGCATATGGTCAAGAACTGATGCTATTGAAGGAAGAAGTCCAAGCTGCATTGAAGCCATTGGTGAAAGACAAGGTTTCAGGACTTGACAGAGTACCCATTGAGATGTTTCAACAAACAGATGCAGCACCGGAGGTGCTTATTCTTTTTGTCAAGAAATTTGGAAGACACCTACCTGGCCAACTGACTAGAAGAAATTCATATCTGTGCCTGTTCTGAAGAAAGATGATCCAACAGAATACAGAAATTATCTAATAATATCAGTTTCACATGCAAGTAACATCTGGCTGAAAACAAATTGAAAATGGTTGCAGCAGTACATCAATAGGGAACTGCCAGAAATTTAAGCTGGATTCAAAAGAGGACATAGAATGAGGGATATCATTGCTAATGTCAGGTGAATCTTGACTCTAAGCAAAGAATACCAGAAAAATGTTTTCTTGTGTTTTATTGACTAAGCAAATGTTTTCAACTGTGTGGATCATAACAAATTATAGTTAACATTGTGAAGAATGGGAACTCAAAAACACTTAATTGTGTTCCTGAGAAACCTGTACATAGCCCAAGAGACAGTCATTTGAACAGAAGAAGGGAATTCTGCATGGTTTAAAATCAGGAGAAGTGTGAGTCAGGGTTGGATCCTTTCACCATACTAATTCATTCTGTATGTTTAGCTAGTAATCTGAGAAGCTGGACTATATGAAGAAGACTGTGACATCAGGACTGGAAGAAGACTCATTAACAATCTGTAATATATGGATAAGACAACCTTGCTTGCTGAAAGTGAAGAGAACTTGAAGGATTAACTGATAAAGATCAAAAACTACAGTTTTCAGTATGGATTACAACTCAATATAAAGTAAACAAAAATCCTCACAAGTGGACCAATAAACATCATCATGATAACTGGAGAAAAGATTGAAGTCAAGGAGTGCACTTTACTTAGATCCACAATCAACACCTACGAAAACAGCAATCAAGAAATCAAATGATGCATTTGCACTGGGGAAATCTGCTGCAAAAGACCTCTTTAAAGTGTTAAAGAGCAAAGATGTCTCTTTGAAGATTAAGGTGCACCTGTCCCAAAGTATGGTATTTTCAATAGCCTCATAAAGATGTCAGAGCTGGACAGTGAAGAAGGCAGACTTCTGAAAAATAAAATAATAATAATAATAAATTGATACATTTGAAATTTTGTGTTGGCAAAGAATAGTCAATGTAACACAGACTGCTGGAAAAACAAATATGTCTCGGAGGAGGTATCTGGAATGCTCCTTTTAAGTAAGAATGGCCAGACTCCATCTCTCATACTTTAGTCATTTTGTCAGAAGGGACCAGTCCCTGAAAAAGGCTGTTATGCTAGGTAAAGTGAGAGTCAGTGAAACAGGGGAAGACTCTGAACATGATGAATTAATACAGTGGTTGTGAGGATGAGCTCAAACATGGCAATGATTCTGAGGTTGCTTGGCACAGGACCATTAAATGTTTCATTCTATTGTACATAGGAGCGCTATGAGTTAAAACCAACTTGATGACACCTAATGACATTTGTCAAATCAAGTCATGAGACTAGCAAAAATGCACACCAGAGAACATGGGGTGAATAGTGCACCCCTGGAAGGAGTTGCTGCAAAATCACATTGCCAGAGGAACTAGACAGAAATAATAACAGCTCCCCACACACACAATCTATCACATTCTGCCTAGTGCAGATGCTCAGGATATTTTGTACAGAATGGATTCTACATCCTCATTTTCTTCAGTAATGTTGCAACTCATTTTGCTATTATTCTTCACTTTAGACATTTCCTATGCTAGTTTTCTAATGCTATTTCCATTCTCTCATTCACTGATTTTTTTTTTTTGTCTATTTTAGTGTTCTCAAGCAGTAGATTAGTTCCCTATGTTAATTGGACCATGGAGCAATCATTAGAAATATTATAGCATATAAAATTGTATTCTCTATTTTTTTTTTTTTTAATAATATCTACAGATAGAAAAAACTGTCCCTAATGAAAGGGATCATGAGAAAAGAAAGGAAAAGTCTGAGTTTAAAGACTGTTGAGAAATAACTTCCTTGCCACCCTGTGGAAGTTTATGAAATTGCATTATCCAAAAACATTAACCATATGGCTATTGGGCACTTGGTATAAATCTCTGTGCTACGTGCCAGTGAAAGCAAAATGAAGTGTGCCAGGAAGAGTGACTTATCTATCGACAGAACTGAATAACCCCAGTCTATTCTCATGGTTTTGTTAAATTTGCGAACCCTGCTGTTAGCCTCATCTGAGATGCCTCATCTTCATGGCAGGGTGTAGATTTTAGAGATAGAAGAATCTTTTTTAACTCAACTAACCTATCACTACCAGCCACTCCTCGGAAGGAAGATGGGGCATTCTATATCCGTAGTAATACTGCCTTGGAAACCCAAGGATGGGCGGCTATGACTGGCCCATAACAACAACAGCCTATCACTGGGAGCTCTGGTGGAATAGTGCCTACGGCATTTTAACTGCTAACCAGAAGGCTAGTGGTTCACACCCACCAGCCACCCCACATAAGGAAGGTTGGGCAATCTACTTCCATAGTGATACAGCCTCGAAAACCCAAGGAGGGTTCGCTATGAGTTGGATTCAACTCCATGGCATTCAGAAGTTTATTGTTAGTAGACTTTCCTTAAATGGGCACCACATCCTTATTTAAAGTACACAGATAATAATTTTATAGCTCAATGAGCATACGTAGTAAGCTTACCTATGTAGCCAGCATTCAGAACCAGAAATAGAACATTTCTCACGTTCCAGTCACTAGCTCCTATTCCTTTATGCTGATTTCTAACAGCATAGATTGGTTTTGCCTATTGATTCAAAGCTGATAAGCCATAGAGCCTGAAGTTGAACCCAGAACTTCTGATCCTAAGCTCCAGTTGCCACTAGTCACAACTTGCTTGATAATTCACAATGTATAGCCTTCCTTCCCCTTCCTTGTTTCACTTATTCACTCTCCTACTAGTGTTTTCTGGGATCATATCTCAAATTAACTACTGTACTAATGGTATTGCTCGGGATCAGTTTCCAGGGGAACTCAGACTAAGACACTCACCCATACTGTATTTTCTCCTGTTGTATCCAGAAAGTAACTTCCAAAGAGTGGTTTATAAGTGACATTTTCAAGATTCCTCCAGCATTCTTAAAATTTTGACATACATGTGATCAGTTTCCTGCAAGACTGATATTTTGTTGTGGCCACCATCTCTAGCTCATGATTCTTAATGAAATTTATTGCTTGAAAGACTCTGGCCTGGGAAGGCTTCACTATATATATATATATATATATATATATATATACCAATATATATACACATATTTTCTGTCAGGGGTTTTTGTCTATAATAGGTAAGTTATCTCTCACTCCTTGACATCAGATCCTTCTAGAGAAATCCCCTCCATGCTAGAATAAAGGTCATGTCTCTTTCAGTTGTAGTCAATCCTGAAGTATGGGAGTTTAACTAATGGTTAAATCCATATTAGAGTTTAATTACAAATAGATAAGTATACAACATTCTAATTCATGCCTCAATGATTTATGGAATGCAAACATTCTGAAATATTGCTGTACAAATCTAAAATAGAAGAGGCTTCAGCAGTCACAAGGACAACCTTAGTATAAAAGTCATTGCTGAGCATTAGTGAGGTAGTTAAGATTAACATGGGATAACACAACTCACCATTAGTTACTCATCAGCAAACACAGGAAAAAAATAAAAGCTAGATTATAGCTCTTTGTTGCATTTTTAAAGATGAGAAAATGGCAAAGCACATAGTCTGACCAAAGACCCAGGGTCATGCAACCAGCTAAGTTGCTGAGCTGTCAGACAATAAGACCTCCTAGGCTTTAACCATTGTACCATTAGGCCTCATAAACAACGAGAAGGCACAAGACACTAATGGAGTCATTTCCAACTTTAGCATGCATCAGAGTCACCTTGGATTAGGAACTTGTTAAAATAGAGATTATTGTGCCCCATCATCCAGAATTTCTGAGTCAGTAAGGTTAGGGTGTGGCTCTATGAATTTAGATTTCTATCAAGTTCCCAGGTGTTGCTGAAGTTGGCAGTCCAGGGATCACACTTTGATTGCACTAATTGGATAAATGTATTCTAAGATTATTCTCAGATGGTTGTCAGACAAGGAACCTTGCCCATCCCACTAGCAGACTCAGGTGAAAGAAGTATATTGCTAGAATCATAAAGCTTAGCACTCAGATCTGGGAAGAGAATGTCAGAGATAGAATGCCAAGGAAATAGGCTCATCTTTCAGCTGCCAGGAAGAAATCAGATATGCAAAGATCAGGAAGGCAGAGAGAAATGTGGGTAGCAAATAGGATTCCAGGTAAGAAACACTTAACCCAGAAAATACCAGGGTTTGGAACATGATTCTTGCTTCTCTTAACAGTCTGCTTTCTCCTTGGCTTCTGACAACAAGAGGAGAAGAGAGTTTTCCATCAGAAGTACAGGCTGTATTATGAGGGAAAACCTGCTGCACCCAACTGAATTCTAACTCATAGCGACCCTACAGGCCAAAATAGAACTGCTCCATAGGGTTTCCAAGACTGTAGTCTTTAGAGAATTAGATTGCCACATCTTTTTTCCCATGAAACAGCTGGTGGGTTCTAACAACCAAATTTTTAGTTCACAGCTGAGTGCTTTAACCACGGCCCCAGGAGGGATCCTTACTATGAGGGAAATACATACAAAATTAAAATAATTTTATTCTCCTTACCTCAAATACCATTATCGGAAAGTGCCTTGTATTGGGTATTTCTGATGAATGTTTGGATATAACCCACTTCAAACATGTCTTTTGATGATAGTCTTCTCCTCCATTGCCTTCAGTCCTTTGCATCCTTATTTTGTTTTCTGGTCTGACTAGTGTTTAGTCTAATAGTGAGAAGTTATTTTCCACTGGATTTAATGCAAATATCTTAGGTTTCCGAATTTTACATAGTTGATTTTCAAATCTTACTTTAGTAATTAACTGGCTTTCAAATCTTAATCAAGTTATTAAACTCCCTTGACCTTATGTTTCTTGTTAATTAAATTGAGAATAATAAAATTTAACTCAATAGTGTTTTGTGAGAGTTATTTGAGATGATGTAGGTCTTTACTTAATGTGAGGCTGTTTTTCCTTCCTTTTATTTCCCTGCTTACCCCTATTATAAAATCAAGTTTGTTTATTCATTTCTTCATTCACTCAACAAATAGAATACTGATGTGTGGGTTCAATTTCTCCATGCTGGAAATATAGCAAACAAGATAGATCTGTAGCTTGCTCTTTTGTTGAGAAAACAAATTACAGGATGTAAATATGTGTATTTTTATGATGTGATAAATAATGTGAAGATAAATCAAGCAGAAGGTTATTATAGATATGGTGGCCACAGCAGGCTTCTATCAAGGGGTAATATTTATTTAACAGAAAAAACAGAAGGAATAAGTACAAAGGCTCCAAGCCAAGAAGTTGTGTTTTTCCTCCAAGCAACTCGGAGAAATATTCTTCCATCGGATTCCCAGTTATGGTAGAAGGAAAAGAATGCAAGTTCTTAGCTTCTTCATCACCATGGGCAATAATATGTGGAGATTAAGGAGGACTTAATATGGGTACGAGCTTTTTTCTCACTATGTGTGGGACTGACAAATTATAGGACTTCTTGGAGCCTCAGTTTCCTCACTTGGAGAAGAGGGCTGAAATAGTGCCTACCTCATACAGTTTTTGTGAGGATTAAATGATCTATTGCATGTAAAGCATTTGGTATATAAAGGAAGCTCAGTAAAATCCATTATGTCATCATTGTTATCAGCGCTACCCTGTGCTTATAATGTTCTTAATATGGCTGCCAAATTCCTGATAATATTTATGTTCTATATGGCATTTCACTTCTGGAAAACTGGTGATATTTGAGAGATGGTAACTTACAAAAAATGTAGAAATGTCTTTCATTTTAAAGATACAAAAATTCATAAAATAGGAGCATCATAAAAATAAATGAAGTCCTAATGTATGCTATGATTTAGATGAAACATCATGCTGAGTGAAATAAGTCAGTCATAAAATTACAAATATTGTAGGATCCCACTTATGTCAAATGTAGAATAGGCCACTGAATAAAGACCAAAGTCTTTTAGTGTTTACCAGGGTGGGCAAGAATGAGAGAGGGGAAGTCATTGGTTAGAGGCCACTGGGATTCAGTTCTGGGTGATGGAAATATTGGGAATTGGATATTGATAATGGGTTTCACAACATGATGAATGAAATTAATGTCACTGAATTATACATGTAAAAATGTTGAAATGACAAATATTATCTTATATATATGTGTGTGTGTGTGTGTGTGTGTGTGTATTACTTTAAACTATTTAAAATTACCTGGAACAGAAATACTACATTAGCTGAAAATAATAATGTCATGTCAGTGTTAATGTCTTAGTTTTTGTAAGTATACTATGGTTATGTAAGAAGTAAACATTAGCAGAAGCTGAGTACTGGGTGTACAAGAATATACCATACTATTTTTGCAACTCTTCTGTAACTGCAAAATTATCTCAAAGTAAGAGTTTAAAAATATCTGGAATTTGTTAGAACCAGCTAGAGTGGTTGTGACACAGTTTTAAAATAGCCATTGTATGAAACAAATAATTATCCTTTGAGGATAGAGTTTCATTTCTGGAAAGAGGTAAAATGTATCTATAAACAAGTTGTGGCAGAGAAATACTATGTACTCCCCCAAAACTATTTCCTCTTTCTTCAGCACTTAACTCTAGACTACATTTCCCAGCTTTCTATGCAGATAGTTTTGGTCCTGTGCCTACATCTAGTTAAAAAAAAAAATGTGGTCAGCAGTAATATAAAGAACCTCCAGGACTGGAAGATTATCCATTAATAATTGGAACATGGAATGTATGAAGTATGAATCTAGGAAAATTGGAAGTTGTCAAAAATGAAATGGAGGGCATAAAGATTGATATCTGAGGCATTAGTGAGCTGAAATGGACCAGTTATGGCCATTTTGAACCAGATAACCACATGATCTACTATGGTGAGAATGACATATCAAAGAGGAATGATGTGGCATTCATCATCACTAGGAATGTTTCAAGATCTATTCTGAAGTACAATGCTGTCAGTGTTAGGATAATATCTATATGCCTATAAGGAAGGCCAATTAATACTATTATTCAAATTTATGCACCAACCACCAAAGCCAAAGATGAGTAAATCAAAGATTTTTACCAACTTCTGCTATCTGAAACTGACTGAACATGCAATTAAGATGTGCTGATTATCACTGGTGACGGGAATGCAAACACTGGAAACAAAGAGGAATCACCAGTAGTTGGAAATTTTGGCCTTGATGATAGAAATAATGCTGGAGATACTATGGTACAATTTTGCAAGACCAATGAGTTCTTCATTGCAAATACGTTTTTTCAACAACACAAACAGTGGTTATACAGATGGACTAGATGGAGTACACAGGAATAAGACTGACTACATCTGTGGAAAGAGGCAATGGAAAAGCTCAATATCTTCAGCCAAAACAAAGCCAGGAGCTGATTGTGGAACAGATCATCAACTGCTCATATGCAAGTTCAAATTGAAATTTAAGACAATGAAAACAAGTCCACAGGAGCCAAAATATGACCTTGAATATATCCCTCCTGAATTTAGAGACCATCTAAAGAATAGATTTGATGCATTGAGACCAATGCCTGAAAACCAGAGGAATTGTGGGATGACATCAAGAATATTATCCATGAAGAAAGTAAAAGGTCATTAAAAACACAGGAAAGGAAGTAAAGACCAAAATGGATGTCAGAAGAGACTCTGAAACTTGCCCTTGAACAAAGAGTAGCTAAAGCAAATTTAAAAAAAAGAAGGAAAGAAAGAAAAAGAGCTGAACAGAAGATTTCAAAGAGCAGCTCGAGAAGACAAAGTCAATTATTATAATGACACATGTAAAGGCATGGTTGGAAAGCCAAAAGGGAAGAATATGATCAGCATTTCTCAAGCTGAAAGAACTGAAGGAAAAATTTAAGTCTAGAGTTGCAATATTGAACAATTCTATGGGCAAAATATTGAATGATGCAGGAAACATCAAACGAAGATGGAAGGAATACACAGAGTCACTGTACCAAAAAGAACTGATCGATCTTCATCCATTTCAAGAGGTGGAATATGATCAAGAACCAATGGGATTAAAGGAAGAAGTCTAAGACAAACTAAAGAAAATGGAGAAAAACAAGGCTACAGGAATTGACTGAATACCCATTGAGTTATTTTAACAAATGAATGCTGCACTGGAGGCACTCACTCAGCTATGCCAAGAGATTTGGAAGACAACTACCTGGCCACCTGACTGGAAGAGATACATATTTGTACCCATTCCAAAGAAAGGTGACCCGACAGAATGTGAAAATTATCGAACAATATCATTAATATTGCACACACGTAAAATCTTACTGAAGATCATTCAGAAATGATTGCAGCAATATATTGACAGAGAACTTCTGGAACTGCAAGCTGGATTCAGAAGAAGACGCGGCATGAAGGATATCATTGTTGATGTCAGATGAATCTAGGCTGAAAGCAAAGAATACCAGAAAGATGTTTGCTTGTGTTTTATTGACTATGCAAAAGCTTTTGATTGTGTGGATCATAACAAATTATGGATAACAATGAGAATAATGGGAATTCTGGAACATTAAATTGTACTCATGAAGACAGTGTATATAGACCAGGAGGCTGTTTTCCGAAGAGAACAAGCGGACACTACATAGTTGAAAATCAAGAAGGGAATATGTCAGGGTTGGATCCTTTCACCATAATTATTCAATTTGTATGCTGAACCAATAATGTGAAAAGCTGGACCTTATGAAGAAGAATGTGGCATCAGGATTGGAGGAAGACCCATTAACAACCTGCAATATGCAGACGACACAACGTTGCTTGCTGAAAGTGAGGATGACTTGAGGCACTTACTGATGAAGACTGAAGACTACAATCTGCAGTATGGATTGCATTTCAATATAAAGAAAACAAAAATCCTCACAGCTGGACCAATAAGCAGCATCATGATAAATGGAGAAAATATTGGAAATTGTCAAAGACTTCATAATGCTTCTATAATCCACACCAATGAAAGCAGCAGTCAAGATATCAAATGACGTATAGCACTGGGCAAATCTGCTGCAAAAGACCTCTTTCAAATGCTCCCTGAAGACTAAGGTGCGCCTGACACAATACATGGTATTTTCAATCACCTCATATGCATGTGAGAGGTGGACAATGAATAAGGAAGACTGAAGAAGAGTAAATGCTTTTGAGTTGTTTTGTTGGTGAAGAATGCTGAAATTACCATGGACTGCTAAAAGAACTAACAAATCTGTCCTGGAATAAGTGCAGCTGGAATGCTCCTTGGAAGTGAGAATGGCCAGACTTCATCTCACCCACTTTGGTCATGTTGTAAGAAGGGACCATTCCCTTCTTGGTAAATTGGAGGGGAAACAAAAAAGGGGAAGGCCCTCAACAAAATGGATTGACACAGTGGCTACAACAATGCATTTAGGTATAGTAAGGATCCTGTGGCTGTCACAGGCCAAGGCAGTATTATTGTTCTGCTGTACGTAGGGAGGCTATGAGTCGGAGATGACTCGATGGTACCTAACAACAACAGCCAGGAGTGGACTATAAAAATCTTCCACAATCCCTTGTGTCCTATGTTCTTTGCCCACCAGAAAGATGCCCAAGACCAAATAGAGGCTATAACACCACAGGGGAAGAAGGGAGGACATGACAGTAGGAAACTGGGCCCTAAATGAGCATGTAAACCTACCATCCAGCTAGGCATTCACTTTGGGCTTTGAGGGATGAGAAATAAACATTTATTGGATTGAAACACTGAAATTTGATTACTTCACTTGTTGTTGTTGTTATGT
>NW_006921895.1:1626931-1638195 GCF_000298275.1 Orycteropus afer afer | reverse complement strand
GGCAAAGAGGTTTTTTTTTTTTTTTTTTGTATTTTTGGTTAAGTATAATTCGGCTCTGAAAGAAATCTCAAAGGAAATAATATTGTCAATATAAATTTCTATCCTGAATATTTTGAAATGAGATACTCCTGTTTGGATGTGTACATTCTGGTATTTGTATTTTAGCAAAAGTTAAAGTTTACATTTACATATAATTTAAAGATCGTAAGCATCAGGAGGGCAGGGACTGTCTTGTTCTTGGCTATATTTCTAGAATTTAACACAGTATCGTACCGTGTATTCAATATAATTTAAGAGAATCAAGAAAATGAAGAAATAATTAATGGGCTCTTTGATTGGCTCATGCAGAGTGAGGCAAAAAAAATCACAGTCTCTTTGAAGAAGAACATAGCAGTGATTCTAGTTCCTTTATCAGTTTAAGTAAATTATTTTACATCCCAACCTTCTGTGAACTAATAAGAGTGAAACTACATAGTGATTTTGTCCAATACTATGTATTTTCTTATAGTTTTAAAATCTTACCTAACATATTTTGTTGTTAATTGCCATTGAGGCAATTATGACTCATGGTAAACTATGTGACAGAGCAGAACTGCCCTATAATGTTTTCATAGCTGCAATCTTAATGGAAGCAGATTGTCAGGCCTTTTCCTCTGTGTTACTTCTGATCAGGTTCAAACCAAAACCCTTAACTCAGCAGTTGATTGCAAACCATTTGTACCATCAGACACATAGTGAATGCTAAAAAAGTACTTGTTGAATGAATAAGCTTTATAAATATTAGTCAACTGCTTTGTCAGATTGGAGGTGGTTGAAAATAAAGACCACATTTTATATTGCTTTAGATCATTGATGATAACAAAAGTTACATATATATATATATATATGTATATATATATTAGCTATCTTAATTGAACTCATATATATATAGAGAGAGAGAGTACAGTTATATATTGTGTTAGAAATTTCCTACAAATATATATTGTATTTGAAAAAGGGGATACTGTGAAGTTTAAAATTAAGAAAGTTATGCATCAGGTTTGTATCCTTTCACCATACTTATTTAACCTGTATGCTGGACTAAATGAGGAAGAACACAGCATCTTTCATATAGTGCAGCTTCCTCCTATATGGAGGAAAACTCTTTAACAACGTGAGATATGCAAGTGACACAACCTGTCTTGCTGAAAGTGAAGAGAACTCAAAGCACTTACTGATGAAGACCAAAAACAACAGTCTTCAGTATGGCTTACACTTCAAAAGTAAATGCTTTCCACTGAACCAATAAACTTCATGGTAAAAGGAGAAAATATTGATGTTTTCAAAGATTTCATTTACTTGGATCCATAATCAATGCTCATGGAATAAGCAGTCAAGCAATCAAATGACATAGTGCATTGGTCAAATCTTCTGCAAAAGACTTCTTTAAAATGCTAAAAAGAAATGTTACTTTGAGGACTAAGATGGGATTGACCCAAGTCATGGTATTTTCAATCTCCTCATATGTATGTGGAAGCTGCACAATGAATAAGGAAGATGGAGGAAGAATTGATGCATTTGAATTATGGTGTTGGTGAAGAATATTTGAATATACTGTGGACTGCCAGAAGAATGAACAAATCTGTCTTAGAAGTATAGTCAGAATGTTCTTTAGAAGTGAGGATGGTGAGATTTTTTCCTTGTATTTGGACATGTTATCAGAAGGGACCAGACTCTAGAGAAGGACATCATGCTTGATAAAGAATCAGCAAAAAAGAGGAGGGCCCTCAATGAGATGGATTGACACACTGGCTGCAATAGCGGAATCAAACATAAGAACAATTGTTAGGATTGTGTAGGATTGAGCAGTGTTTTGTTCTGTTGTACATAGGACCTCTGTGAGTCAGAACCAACTCAGTGGTACCTAACAACAACATATATTGTAGATCTTAGATGCATTTTGAAGAAGCTCTTGGTGGCGTGGTGGGTAAAATGGTTGCTAACCAGAAGGTCAGTGGTTCATACGCACCAGTTGCTCCACAGAAGGAAGATGGGACAATCTACTTCTGTAAAAATGTACAGCCTCAAAAACCCCATGAGTGTTGCTATGAGTTGGAATCAACTCGATAGCAGTGAGTTTGGTTTTTGTTTTCGGATACATTTTATTTAGTGATTGGCTAACTGAAAAACATTTTAAGTCTTGGTCTGATTAATGAAGAAAACTTCCTAGGTTTTAATATATTGGAATAATGTAATTAAGGAAATAAAGATGAAAAATATAGTGTGGAGTTCTAAGAATGAATAAAGGTGAAATTTGTCTCTCACATAAATCCAGTTATTGCAAAAAATCCATATGTGCTCTCATTTGTCAGTGCCCTGTATTTTAGTCTTTAAAAAAATTAAAAACTTAAGTTGTGAGATAATGAAATTCAAGTTTTTGTTTTGTCCAAGGTTTCCCAGGCCTGCTAAAATTAATTTCTGAAATCTACCCTTAGATTGTAACTGCCAAAAGGAAAAATGAAAGAAGAAGACAATATAAATGTGTTTATTACTAATAAACTAAGAATGTCTCCATATTAATAATATCCGCTAATTGACAATTCCACTGAACAAAAGAAGTTGGCATGGCAGCATATGAACTAATTTCATTGGGAAGCTGACACAAAATAATAGTAAAATAAATAGCCTTGTGGCAGCATAATTAAAGATACATGAATTTGTAGTTTGAATACACTACTGTCATAAGCAAATAGAATGAAGGCTATGTATGTTTTATACTCTGTATTTCCACCACTCCTCGCCCAACCCACCCTTGTTATAAGCAAGTACATATTTCCCATTTGTTTCCTTGCCTCAGTTAAAACCTTTGTTTTACAGCCAAAGAAAATCCGTTGAAGAGAATCTCTTGTTTTAGATCTCAAAAACTTAAACTCAATATTATCCATAGTATACACAAGAAGGTAGATAGACATTTCAACTGGAGGGGAGGGACATGAGTGCATGTCAAAGAGGAGATCCATAAATAAATAGAGGGAAAAGAAAGTTCCCCAAGAATGGGGAACAAACTGAAGTGTGGGGGCCCAGCAAGAACTTGTGACCAAGGTCCCATCCCCCATTCCCACATACTACCAACAAACGTTAAGACTACTGAGGAGATAGATGTGTGGTGGCTCTGGGAGGTTGGAGAAGTAGAGAATGGTGATGGGATTCTGTCCTTCCCAAATATTCTGTTCTGACTGAGATCCTTAATACCAATAAAGGCATTACTGAGTGGAGGCAGTGGGAATGAAGTAGAGTGGGGATGGGGGGTTGTGGGTAGCTCCTAATACTGAACAGGAGTAGTTTTCCTCTAGACTTGACGTTAGGTATAATGATTTAAAGAATATAAAGAAACGTGACATTTATTTGACGTGGGCTATAGTAGTAGCAAATTTATACCTCCTATACTTTTGTGAGATTATCTATACTTTATGGTAAATTAACCACCAATGCAATGTACTAAAGCTAAATCAAGATTTTTGTTTGTTTGTTTGTTTAAATATCCAACACAATTCCTATAGCAGAAAATGCATGAGTGAACAGAAATTTTCTTTCAGTAATAAATTGATATTAGAGCTATTTCTAGTTACTGGTGCCATTTTCAAATTAAACAGTCTTTTTGGTGATTATAATTCAGCTATAGAAAAGAAAAATAGGTAGAAATGGATATTCTATATTGCTGTCTAAACACATACTCTTATTGTCAGGTGTTGCCAACCCAATTTGCCACTTATAGTTAACCCACGTATTAGAGTAGAAGTGTTTCATAGTGTTTTCTAGCCTATAATCTATACAGGAACAGACTGCCAGGTGCAGTGGTTATGTTTGTATGTCAACTTGGCTGGGCCTGGTTGAGTGGCTGGGCAGCTGGTGGTAGTTATTCCCTATGATGAGACTGGCAATCAACTCCATGGTGGGATCTACCACAAGCAGCTAAGTAGCTGCTTTGCATATGTGGTCTGCTTCCTGTATATAAGAAGCAGCTTTAGGAATGATCTCTAGCTTATGGCATGTTTGGACCCTACATATAGCTGTGCCATTGTTCAGCTGCTTGCCATGTTCTGCCGACCTTGAGAATTATAATGGACTGAGGTTAATGGCCTGCCATATGGTTTGATAACATCGGGACTGTGCCTTTTTACTTGTCAACCTTGGGCTTGTCAGCCTCAGCATCCAGCAGTTGTCTGAGTGAAGAAATGCCTCTAGCTCCAGTGGGCCGGGAGCAGGAGGCAGAGCTAGACCCCAAGGCTGAGGGGCTTTTACCTAGCCCTTAGAGCCTATCACTTTGAACTTGGACTTAAAGCCTCCAAATGGTAAGAGAATAAACTCCTGTTTGCTAAGACCATCCCATTTGTGGTATATTGTTGTCAGAGCAGCACTAGGTAACCTGAATACCAGGTCCCTTTGCTTTGCAGAACAGCTGGTGGGTATGAACCACCAACCTTTGGACTTAACCATTGTACCACCGAAGATCCTTTAAATCCCTTAGTAATATGCATTTTTAAGGAGCCTGGGTGGCTCAATAGTTAAGCAATTGGCTGATAACTGAAATGCTGATGGTTTGAACCCACCAGTGCCTCTGTGGGAGAAAAGACCCGGTGATCTTCTCCTGTAAAGATCACAGCCAAGGAAACTTTTGTGGCAGTTCACTGTAGGGTCTCTAGGAGCTGGGATCAATTGGACAGTACACAACAATTGAGGAATATATTTCAAGGGACCTAGAATATATAGAAAATGATGGATTTATATACATTCAGTGATGAAGCAGCACATTGGAATTAAGATACGTGTCTTGGGAGTTCTGGCAAGATGGAGGAAAAGTCAGACAAGCTACACAGACTCTCTGCAACAAAGTAATGAAAAACCAATTAAAACTGAAACAAAAGGTGATCCTGGAACCCTGAGCTTTGAAGGTAAGGATCAAGAAGTGGGTTAAATATCAACTAGTAGAAAAACCTGAATAAAACAGTGAGTAAGGAGACAAACAGAGTGCTGGTTGTCCTGAGTGCTGGTTGTCCTGAGGTAACAGCCGTTTTGAACATTTTCTTACTATAACCTAAGAATTGGCACTGCTCACCATGGACTGCATGGGCAGGAATAGCACTGGTTCCTGATAACCAGAAGAGAGAACAGTGAGGAGGGGGACAGGGAGATATGTGGATTGCCAGTAGTTGTCTTGAGGATGTAACCATTTTGAATGTTTGCAAGTGGTGGACACGGCTGTTTTAAATGTGTGTGGGTGGCACATTGATACCTGAAAAGAGACCTAGGAGTAGGGTCCACCTACTGAGCAGACCACAAGCAACTGCACTAGAGGCTGACAACTGGAAAGGGGCAATATTCCCCTTATTTCTCTTATGCTGCACACTCTTAGGAACAGGGGTCTTGCCATCCCTCACTTCCAACCACCTTCTTGACTGGCAGGGTTTCCATCCCAGTCTGTGCCCTGGTGGAGCCTGGGTACTGTACCCTGCCCCCACAGTTTTGTTTTTGTTTGTTTGTTTTTAAATTATTCCTTTTATTTTCCTCCTTTCTTCCTGTTTTTTTTTTTTTTTTTTTCTCTTCCCCATCTCCTGCCCCTTTTTTCTTTTTTTTTCTTTTGTACCCTTTCTTTTTCCTGGGTCTCTTCTTCTTTCTTGCTTTTGATTCTTTCTATCCCTTGTTTTGCCTTTTACAGTTTTCACATTTTTTTTTCTTTACTACTCTACTGCTCTTGTTCTGTTCTGTTAGTCATTCCTCCTCAGATATTGTGGCTTTTCCCAGATATTGTGGCTTTTCCCAGATATTAGGCTTTTAATTCCTTTTCTTCATTACCTTTCTTTTATCCTTTTTAAATAAATTTTGAAAATATTTCTTCTCATATATTGCTTTTGTGTGTGTGTGTGTGATTGTTCTTGTTTACACAGTTTGAGTTTTCTGTTCTCCTGTTTTTATTTTTTTGGTGGTTTTATTTTATTTTTATCTAATTGAGTGAGACATAGCAACCATTCCCACACAACCCAGCAATACCTGCACCTCCTGATGCCCCACTCACTTAGTGAGGTAAACACTTGCCTTTGCACCAACTGACCAATGATAGATGGTGACCAATACCAGTTCAACTCAACCTCATCTGATCTTTATAAGCAGCTAACAGGTGTATACACACTCTCATTCTCTAACACAGTCACCAGGAGACAGGTGGTGAGTGCCTAAGGGCTAATAACTAGTAAAGAGATGAGCACAGTACACAACTCACAGAGATACATCAAAACAAAATACAGGGGAAAAAATTCCTGCATGAATCACACCAATATACAATTGCAAATGAAACATAAGTACAATAATACCACATTGTCTCAGAGATAACAGACCTTCACAGTACACATAAAAAAAAATAAATAAATAAAATAAAATAGTAGAAACAAGGGCCTAGGATACAAACCCAGAAACTACCCCTGAGGAAGAAGCAGCATTAGTACTCCTTGATAAGCAATTCAGAAGAATTATATTTGGGGACTTTCAATGGATTGAGAGACAGATCAAGAAAAACACTGACAAAATTAAGGAAAACCCAAAACTCTAGAACAAGTTAGGGAAATACCACAAGAGAAATTTAACAAAATAAACAAAAAATTAGAAATGACACAAAAATAACCACCAGAAATCCAGAAAAGTAATACTAATATTTCAGAAATAGATAGCACATTGAACAGACAAAGGAGTAAAATTGAGTCAGTGGAAGACAGAATTAATAAGATTGAAGACAAATTCCTTGATACTACTTTGTCAAGGGATCAAGCAAACAAAAAGATCAAAACATAATGAAGAAAGCCTAAGATTCATGTGGGGTACCATCAAGAGTAATAGCCTATGTGTAATCAGAATTTCAGAACAGGAAGAGACAGAAAAAAAACACAAAGAAAATTGTTGAAAATTTGTTGGAAGATAATTTCTCTAACATGATGAAAGATGAGAATATATCCATTCAAAAAGTTCAATGAACCACGAACAAGATAGAACCGAAATGAAAATCACCAAGACATATCATCAGACTCACCAAAATCAAAGACAAAGAAAGAATCCTGAAAGCAGAATAGGAAAAACAAAAAGTTTCCTACAAAGTGCAGGCAATAAGAATAAGCTCTGATTTCTTGGCAGAAACCATACAGGTGAGAAGACAATAGAATGATAACATAAACCCTGAAAGAAAAAAAAATCCAACTAAGAATTTTATAACAAGAAAAATTGTTTATCAAATATGAGGATGAAATTAGAAGATTTCAAGATAAGCAGAAATTAAGGGAATTTGTTAAAACCAGACCAACTTTACAAGAAATGATAAAGGGAGACCTTCAGACATAGAACAAACAACAGCAAACAGTACCCAATGATTAGCACACATGATGATATAACCCGGAAACCAACCCAGTTATAGAATCATTTAAAGTAAAATAAGCTTACAAAACTGTAATTAGGAAACCAGGGACATCAATTGGTAAATGAGGATAACTCCAAAACCAGAATGAGGGAATAAGTTGAGTAGTTGCAGGATTTCTAAATGGTGAGGAAGTCAAGAAAATTGAGAGACAGAAGAGAGAGGCTTAAACTTGGGTTGTTGTTTTTGTTAGGTGCCGTCAAACTGTGTGTGACTCATAGCGACCCTATGCACAGCAGAACGAAATGTTGCCCAATCCCGTGCCAGCTCCATGATCCTTGCTGTACTTGAGCACATTGTCGCAGCCACTGTGTCAATCCATCTCGTTGAGAGCCTTTCCCTCTTTCGTTGACCCTCCACCTTACCAAGAATGACATCCTTCTCCAGGGAATGGTCCCTTCTGATAACATGATCAAAATAGGTGAGACTAAGTCTGGCCATTCTCACTTCGAAGGAGCATTTTGGCTGCACTTCCTTCAGGACAGATCTGTTTTAGCAGTCCATGATATTTTCAGCATTCTTCACCAGCACCACAACTCAAAAGTATCAATTCTTCTTCAATCTTCCTTATTCATTGTCCAGCTCTCACATGGATATGAGGCAATTGAAAATATCACAGCTTGCTTCAGATGTACCTTTGTACTCAAGGATATATCTTTGCTCCTTAGCACTTGAAAGAGCTCATTTGAAGCTGACTCGCCCACTGCTATACATCACCTAATGTCCTGACTGCTGCTTCCATTGGCATCAATTATAGAACCAAGCAATGTGAAGTCTTTTACAACTTCAATCTTTTCTCCATTTATCGTGATGCTCCTTGTAAGTCCAGTTGTGAGGATTTTTGTTTTCTTTATATTGAGATGTAATCCATACTGCAGACTGTAGTTTTCAATCTTCATCAGTAAGTGCCTCAAGTCATTCTCACTTTCAGCAAAGTTGTGTCATCAGCATATCACAGGTTGTTAATGATTCTTCCTCCAATCTTGATGCCACATTCTTCTTCATATAGTCCAGCTTCTCGGATTATTTGCTCAGCATGTACATTGAATAAGTATGGGGGAAAGGACATAATCCTGATGCACTGCCTTCTTGATTTTATACCATGCACTGTCCCCTTGCTTGTTTGAACTCCTGGTCTATGTACAATTAATGTTCTGGAATTCCAATTCTTCTCAATGTTAACCACAATTTGTTATGATCTACACAATCAAAGGCCTTTGTATGGTCAATAAAATACAAGTAAACATCTTTCTGGTATGCTTTGCCTTGAGCCAAGATCCATCTGACAGCAGCTCTATCCCTTTTCCACATCCTCTTCTGAATCCAGCTTGCACCTCTGGAAGTCCTCTGTCAGTACACTGCTGAAACCATTTTTGAATTATCTTCAGTAAGATCTTACTTACGTACAATATTATTGATATTGTTCAATAATTTCCACATTATGTGGGTTCACCTTTCTTTGGAATGGGTACAAATATGGATCTCTTCCAGTGAGTTGACCAGGTAGCTGTCTTCCAAATCTCTTGGCATAAACAAGTGAGTGCCTCCAGGAGGGCATCCATTTCTTGAAACATCTCAATGGATATTCTGTCATTTCCTGGAACCTTGCTCTTCGTCAGTTCCTTCAGTGCAGCTTTGACTTCTTCCTTCGGTACCATTGGTTCTTGATCATATGCCACCTCCTGAAATGGATGAAGATTGACCAGCTCCTGTTGGTACAGGAGCTCTGTGTGTTCCTTCCATCTTCTTTGATGTTTCTTGCATCATTCAGTATTTTGCCCATAGAATCTTTCAATGTTGGAACTTGAGGCTTAATTTTTTTTTCAGTTCGTTCAGCTTGAAAAATGCTGAAAGTGTTCTTCCATTTTGATTTTCTAACTCCAAGTCTTTGCACATTTCATTATAGTAATTGGCTTTGTCTGCTCAAGCTGGTTTTTGGAACCTTCTGTTCAGCTCTTTTATCTTGTCATTTCTTCCATTTGCTTTAGCTACTCTCCACTCAAGGGCAAGTTTCAAGAGTCTTTTCTGTCACCCATTTTGGTCTTCTTTTCTTGTCTTTTTAGTGGCCTCTTGCTTTCTTCCTGTATTATGTTATTGATGTCATCCCACAATTCTTCTGGTTTTAGGTCATTGGTGTTCAATGCATCAAATCTGTTCTTTAGATGGTCTCTAAATTCAGAAGGGATGTATGCAAGATAATATTTTGGCTCTTGTGGACTTGTTTTAATTGTCTTTAATTTCAAGTTGAACTTGCATATGAACAGTGGATGATGTGTTCCACAATCAGCTCCTGGCCTTGTTTTGGCTGGATATTGAGCTTTTCCATTACCTCTTGCCACAGATGTAGTCAATCTGATTCCTGTGAATTCCATCTGGTGAAGTCCATGTGTATAGTTTCTGTTTGTGTTGTTGAAAAAAAAAAAATGTATTTGCAATGAAGAACTCATTGGTTTTGCAAAATTCTATCATGCGATTTCCAGCACTATTTCTGTAAGCAAGGCCAAATTTTCCAACTATTGATGATTCTTCGTTTCCAACTTTTGCATTACAGTCACCAGTGATAATTAACATCCTGATTGCACATTTGGTCCATTTCAGACTGAGAACTTGATAAAAATCTTCAATTTCCTCATCTTTGGTGTTTGTGTTTGGTGCATAAATTTGAATAATAGTTGTATTAATTTGTCTTCCTTGTAGGCATGTGTATATTATTTTATCACTAACAGCACTGTACTTTAGGACAGATCTTGATGCATTCTTTGTGATGATGAATGCCACATCATCCCTCTTTAAATTGTCATTCCCTGCATACTAGATCATATGATTGTCTGATTCAAAATGGCCAACACCAGCCCATTTCAGCTCACTAATGCCTAGGATATCAATCTCTACGCATTTCATTTCATTTTTGACAACTTCCAATTTTCCTAGATTCATACTTTGTCCATTCCATGTTCCAATTATTAGTGTGTGTTTGCAGCTGTTTCTCCTCAATTTGAGTCATGTCACGTCAGCAAATGGAGGTCTCAAAAGCTTCAATTTATACGTATCAGTAAGGCTGTTTCTACTCCGATGATGCAGCTCTCTCCCAGTGGTAGTTTGAAAACCTTCCAAACTACCTGGCTCATCCTCTTGCACTGTATTGGAAAATGTTTCTAGACTATTCATAAAGTTATGCAGTAATGTATCAGAGTGTTTCTCTGCTATTCATAAGGATTTCCCTGGCCAATTCTTTGAGAAGTAGGTGACCTCTTCCTTCTTCCTAGTCTGTCTCAGTCTGCAAGCCATGCTGAAACCTGTGTACCATGTGCAATCCCACTGAGTTCGAAACACTGGTGGCACAGCATCAAGCCTCACAGCAACAGGCCACCACAGTAGGATAACCAACAGACAAGTTCATCTCCCTTAGCTGTTCAAAACTTCTCCACCCTCTCCTTACATGGATTCCTGCCTCTTTCCTGCCACTTGGGAGTGGGCCCTGGGTCTCTCTCCTTTCCTGGTTCCCTGATGCTATTCTTCACTCTGTTCTGGTCCCCCTGGCCCTTTCTCTCCTTTACCCTTCATTCCTACCACTGCTTGTGGGGCATGGCCTGGGTCCCTACCCTTACTTGGATCCTTGCCCCTGCTTCCTCTTAAATTTGGGAAGAAAATTATAAATAACAGGGTAACCTTAAAGGAAAATAATTAACTTTCACATTAAAATAAAAAGGAGGACAAGAAGAAATATGTAGCGAATACTAAAGCAATAGCAGTGAAGAAGGGATTATCACAATTCATAAAGAAAATGTGCTCAGCACAGAAAATAGTATGGAACAAGAAATCAGCAATA
>NW_006921895.1:1624977-1625983 GCF_000298275.1 Orycteropus afer afer | reverse complement strand
GCCAATAGACTCCAACAAAATTTCAAAAATATAGTACATCATGACCAACTGGGATTCATACTAGGCATGCAAAGAAGTTTCAAAATTATTAAAACAATCAATGTAATCCATCACATTGGTAAAATAAAGTAAAAGAATCATATGATCATATCAATAGATGCAGAAAAGACATTTGATAAAATTCAACACCCATTCCTGATAAAAACTCTCAGAAAAATAAGAACAGAAGGGAGATTCCTCAACATAGTAAAGGGCATATATGCAAAACCAATAGTCAACATTATTCTTGATGGAGAGAGACTGAAACCGTTCCCCTTATGAACAGGAACTGGACAAAGATGTCCTCTATCTCTACTTCTATTCAACATTGTGTTGAAAGGCCTAGCCAGGGTAATAAGGCAAGAAAGGGTAACCAAAGGCATCCAAATTGGTAAGGAAAAAGTAAAACTTTCCTTATTTGCAGATGATATGATCATATGCACAGAAAACCCAAGAGACTCAGCAAGGAAAGTACTTGGACTTAGGGAATGATTTAACATTGTGGCAAGTTACAAGATCAACATAAAAAAAAAAAAAAATCAGTTGGATTACTCTACACCAACAAAGAGGTTTCTGAAAAGAAACCTAGGAAATCAATACCATTTACAATAGCTGCCAAAAATATAAGATACTTGGGAATAAATCTTACTAGGGACACAAAGGACCTGTACAATGAAAACTACAAAGCACTACTTAAAAAAACCTATAACAGATCTACATAAATGGAAGAATATGCCATGATCATGGATAGGAAAATTGAACATTGTGAAAATGTCAATACCACCAAAAGCAATCTACACATTCAATGCAATCCCAATCCAGATCCTATCAACACTCTTTAAGGATAAGGATAAAACAATCACTAAATTATATAGTGACCCCTATTGGGTTTCCAAGGAGCTCTGGTAGCATAGTGCCTAAGGCACTTGACTGCTCACCAGAAGGCTGGCGGTTCAAACCCACCAGC
>NW_006921895.1:1623667-1624877 GCF_000298275.1 Orycteropus afer afer | reverse complement strand
ACCAGAAGGCTGGCGGTTCAAACCCACCAGCCACTCCTCGGAAGGAAGGTTGGGCAATCCCACTTCCGTAGTGATACTGCCTTGGAAACCCAAGGAGGAGTCGCTATGAGTCGGGGCCGACTTGACGGCAAACAACAACAACAACAACAAATTGGGTTTCCAAGGCAATAAATTTTTATGGAAGTAGATTGCCCAGTCTTCCTTCTGTGGATTGGCTGATGGGTTTGAACCACCAATCTTGTGGTTAGCAGTCAGATGCCTTAGGCACTGTGCTACCAGAGCTCCTTAATTTTATATATAATGGAAAGAGATCTCAAATAAGCAAAGTACTATTGAAGAAGAAGGGCAAAGTAGGAGGTCTCACACTCCCACATCTCAAAACCTACTTTACATTCACAGTACTTAAAACAGCCTGGTATTGGTACAACAACAGCACATAGACCAGTGGAACAGAATTGGGAACCTTGAAATAGATCCACCAATCTACGGTCAGCTGATTATTGACAAAGGGCTGAAATCCATTAAATGGGGAAGATATAGTCTCTTTCACAAATGGTTCTGGCAAAACAGGTTATCCATTTGCAGAAAAAGGAACAAGATCCTTCCTCACACCACACACAAAAACTAATTCCAGATGGATCAAAAACTTAAATGTGAAACCTAAAACTATAAAGTTACTCAAGTAAAAAAAAATAGGGGAAATTGTAGGGGCCCTGGCTGGCAGTTCAAACCCCAGTCACTCCTTGGAAGGAAGGTTGGGCAATCTACTTCCACATTGATACCACCTCGGAAACTCAAGGAGGGATCACTATGAGTCGGATCTGACTCCACAGCAGTGTGTGTGTGTGTGTGTGTGTGTGAAATATATGGCATAAATAAAGTATCAAACATAACCCAAAATGCACAAACAGGAGAAGATAAACGCGATGAATGAGACCATCTAAAAAATAAATTTTTATGTGCTTCAAAAGACTTCTCCAAAAGAGTAAAAAGAGAACTGACATAGTGGTAAAAAGTATATCTTGCTGTGTATGTTTGTTTTCAGCAATGCCATATCAGACAAAGGACTTATCTCTAAAATTTATAGAAAACTCTAACACTTCAACATCAAAAAGACAACAAACCCATTAAAAAATGAGCAGAAGATATAAACATACACTTCACCAAAGAAGATATTCATGTAGCCAACAAACACATGAAGATTTGTTCA
>NW_006921895.1:1621383-1622824 GCF_000298275.1 Orycteropus afer afer | reverse complement strand
AGAGAGAGAGAGAGAGAGAGAGAGAGAGAGAGAAAACTTTGTTACAAGGGGTGGGAAGGAGGTGGAAAGGGGAAGCTTTTGTTTGCAGGGCATTGAGTTTATACTAATGGTGGTGGAGTATTTTGGAAAAAGATAGCAATAATGGTGCCACAATATGAAAAAATTCATCAGTGAATGGGGAAGTTGTTATGTTGGCAAGTATCTTGCTGTGTATGTTTGTTTTCACTACAGTAATATAATAATAAAGATACTTGTCTTGGTTCAAGTGAATCTCAAATACTTTATCATCCAATAAATTCCCAATCACAGTATTGACCCTTTCCTGTAATCACTCTATTGGAATTAGGAAATACCCCCCCATTGATGTTGAACTTGACTATACTTCATCCTACAGAATGTTAGTAGAGATGCTATAAGAAGAGAGTTTAAATGTCCTCTATGTTTGTGCTTGACTTCTTGTGCTCCTACTTTTTATCATGAGGGGAACTTGTCTTCAGTAGCCACTGGTCCAAGGATGATGAGAACCATGGAGAGCAACCCTGTACTCAACCAGCGTATTTGATGGAGTTGAACTTTGTTGTTGTTGTTGTTATGTGTCGTCGATTTGGACCTGACTCATAGAGACCCCTCCTTGGGTTTCCGAGGCAGTATCACTATGGAAGTAGATCCCAGCTGATCTGAAGGCATGTGAACAGGAAGTAAATGAATTTTATAAGCCACTAAATTAGGGGTAATGTGTTACACATTATTGGATATAGTATACTTCTATTCTTTTCACTTCAATAGGTCTCTAAGCTGACTGTGGTGCCTTGAATATTTGGGTTAGTTAGCCTTTTTCTAATTATTCCTCCCCACTTAGGACCAAGAGAAATATTGGTACTATGACTACAGTTAAACGTGGAACAGACTTTCATTTGAGACTATCATTCAGCATTTGGATTCAGTTTGTTTCAAAAATCATTTTATGGAACTCATGCTCTTCTCTGGGAGAAAGTAGAATTTACACATTAATAGGACTATCCCAAGGGTCAAACAGATATAAAATTAACTATAAAAAAGACAGAAGGTAATATGCCCTTAAAAATGAAATAAAATAAAAAGCCAAGCAAGTTTCTGTAGAGCTGATTCTAACACATGGAAACCTCTTATGTAATAATAGAGCTGTGATCCATAGGGTTTTCAATGACTATGATCTTTCAGAATTAAATTTCCAGGCCTCTGTTCCAATGAACCCTGTTACTGTTGTTGTTGTTAGGTGCCATCAAGCTGACTGTAATTCATAACGACCCTATATACAACAGAACAAAACACTGCCTGGTCCTGTACCAGCCTCACAATACTTGCTATATCTGAGACCATAATTGCAGCCACTGTATCAAGCCATTCCACTGAGGACCTTCCCCTTTTTTGCTGACCCTCCACTTTACCAAGCATGATATCC
>NW_006921895.1:1597790-1621093 GCF_000298275.1 Orycteropus afer afer | reverse complement strand
ATAGCGACCTCTCCTTGGGTTTCCGAGGCAGTATCACTACGGAAGTAGGATTGCTCAACCTTCCTTCCGAGGAGTGGCTGGTGGGTTTGAACTGCCAGCCCTCTGGTTAGCAGGCAAGTGTCTTAGCCACTATGCTACCAGAGCATCCCCTAGTTGGATTAAAATTGCCAACTTTTGGATTAGCAGCTGAGCAGTTAAAAATATACTATAAGAGAGATGTAAACAATGTGTTGTGGTTCTCATTTAAGCTAGTCTTTAAAAAATAATAGTATTTTCAAAGATGGGAAATAGGAGCAAGATGTTTTCGGTAGGAACAGCATTAATTCTGTCAGTTGTTAATCGTTTGGTTATCCAGTACATAATAAATCACCTTCGATTAACCAAGTGTGTTAATATTGTGACAGAGAATACAGTCATGGTGTCAGGTTATCGAGCATACAGGGAGCAAGAGACAGGATAAAATGAGACAGGGCATAGTCTGAGAATAAGGAGCTAAGCAGTAAGCAGCATTGTGCCAAAAGGCCTTTTCCCTTTTAATGAGAATTAGACAGCCATTTCTAGCTGAAGAGCTGACCTTGGAAAAGGTTTCATGTAATCAATCATTTGGCTCACAAGTCAGACTGGACATAAACTGTTATTAGGAGGATTTTTCATGTAGGTAAACTTCCTGAGCTGTGTTGGAGGGGAGCATGGGGAAGAGAATTCATGTCCAGGGAAAAAAATTGCCTGGAATTCTTCAGGATAACTGGATCCAAGTCACTAGAGTTTTGTTTTTGTTTAGTGATGTATAGCAATGATCAAAACAGTGAAAGGAATTGGGAAAGTAGATTTTAACAGTTATGGTACTCATAACAGGAGCTTTGCTCAGCCCATCAGCAGACTCAAGGGAAAGCAATATATTTTTCAAATAATTCTTCATAACAAACTACCCCCAAAACTCAGTGGCTTAAAATAATAACCATTTATTATTTTTCAAGAGTCCACAGGTCAGCTTTGGGGTATGATTTTGGCTCTGCCTCTGTTGTTGGCGAAGGGTCAACAAGGTGGCTTTGCTGAATTAGACTGGACTCAGCTATGTATCTGAGGATTTGGCTAAGCGAATTGGGCTGACTCAGCTCTGATCCATAAGGTCTCTCATCACTGGCAACTCTGGTTCAGGCTTAATCATATGGTGACTGGGCAGGAATCTAAGATAGTGACCAGAGCACACAGCGCTTCTTGAAGTCAAGGATTGTCCTTGGCTCACAATCATATTTACTATATTCTTTTGACAAAAGCAATTCTCAGACCTGCCAAGATTTTAGAGTTGGAGAAGTAGATTTTGCCTCTTGATGGGAAGCACAGAGCCATGGGAACAGGAGGAAGAGAGGTGAATTAGGACCACTTATACAATCTGTCTCATACAGAGACCAACCATATCTAATCCAGTGTTTTAGGCAAAGTGTAGAAACTTTGTCATCTTTTCAATGACCAAAGAATTCTACAGAATGAGAAAATCATTCTCAGGGATGCAAAACTTGCACACAATTACACAATTGTTAGGTGGTAGAACAAGAATGGTAGTTTGACTCTCTCTGAAGCATAAGCTCTTTCCATCCCCTCACAGTCCTTCTCTGAGTCACTGCCTCTCAAACTTCTCTCAAATTGTTTACTAACTGAAATGGAATTAATGCAACTACAGTAGGAATCTGAAGAGTGAAATGGGAAGATCATGGGATCTGAGATTGCCATATTTGGCAATCTGAGTGCATGTGGAAAAGGCTTAATAGGAATGAAGAGTGAGCTGATGTTGACTGAATGGAATTAACCTTTTAGCAAGAGGTGGTTACCATTTGAGGTCTCGGAATTCAAAGGTTTCATTGTCCAAGGAGTTCTAATAAAGTGTAGCCCATGGGGTCAGCCCTTAGAAGGGAGTTAAAGAAAACAGTGTGATCTCAAGGCAGAGGTTTCCTTGACTTCAAATGGAGATGTCTACCAGAAGGCTGGCGGTTCAAACCCACCAGCCACTCCTCGGAAGGAAGGTTGGGCAATCCTACTTCCGTAGTGATACTGCCTCGGAAACCCAAGGAGGGGTCGCTATGAGTTGGGGCCGACTTGACGGCAAACAACAACAACAACAACATACCATGGTGGACTAGTGCCTAAGGCATTTGACTACTAACCAGAAGACTGGTGGTTCAAACCCAACAGCCATTCCTCAGAAGGAAGATTGAGCAATCTACTTCTGTAGTGATATCACCTTGGAAACCTAAGTAGGGGGTCGCTATGAGTCAGATTCAACTCAATAGCAGTCAATTTGTTTATGGTTTGGTATATTCTGTCACAAGGCCAAAGATTCACCACAGAGAAAAAGGGAAGAGGATTGTAAGCTGATTCGAGTATGAGCATTTTTTTGTTTCATTCTTTGCTGCATAGTGACCATAGTAAACCTTTTTTTTTTTTTTTTTTTAGCTACCATCAAGCTGGCCACCAACTAATGGTAACCCTATGCACAGTGAAACAAAACGTTGTCCCTATTATCAGTAGTGGATTTGACTGTGATATGTAGGATTTTCACAGGCTGATTTTCAGAAGTAAATCACCAGCCCTTTATTCTTAGTCCATCTTATTCTAGAGGCTCCACTGAAAACTCTTCAGCATCACAGCAACACACAAATCTGCCATGACAGACAGGTAGCGGCTGCACACGAGTGGCATTGGCCAGGAATTGAACCCTGGTTTTCTGCATGAAGGCATGAATTTTACCAGTGAACCACCACCGCTCTCTTCTAGAACATAACTTGGTACATGTTGTTGTTATGTGCCCTCGATTGGCCCCGACTCTGCGATCCCTCATTGGGTTGCTGAGGCAGTATCACTATGGAAGTAGATTGCCCAACCTTCCTTACAAAGAGTGGCTGGTGAGTTTGAACCACCAGCTTTCTGGTTAGCAGTCAAGTGCCTTAGGCAAGAAATAAATACTTGTGGAGTCATAAAGATGGGGTTATATTTGGTGCAAGCGGGCACTCAGAAGAGTAAATTATGAGCTTATGCAACAAGTGAGAAAACCTGAGACTTTTTCCAGAGCATTATTCATAAAGAGAAGAAGAAAAATCTAAATATATATATTAAAGCTTCTCACTAACTCAGAGACAAGCACTAATACTCAAAATGTGGCCTACAAACTAACAGATGAATAAGAATCTCTGATGTTGGTATTCTGCAGCCTGTATTCAAGCAAGCTCCCTAGCAATGTCCACAAAATATGTAAAACTTCTGTGTTTGGCAAAACTGAGCTTACAGACAGCAGGTTATTATTCTTATCAAATAGATCAGTGCTCTACAAATTGAGATCACAAATGAGCAGCATCAGCATCTCTTAGGAGCCTAGTTGTTGTTGTTTGCCGTCGAGTTGGTCCCAACTCATAGTCGACCCCTCCTTGGGTTTCTGAGGCAGTATCACTACGGAAGTAGGATTGCCCAACCTTCCTTCCGAGGAGTGGCTGGTGGGTTTGAACTGCCAGCCTTCTGGTTAGCAGTCAAGTGCCTTAGGCACTGCCTAGTAGAAATACAAATTCTCAAACTTGCATTAGAATATCTGAAGATGAGGCACAGGAATCTGTTTTAGTAAATTCTCTAGATAATTCCTACATGTGCAAATATTTGAGAAGCACTGAGATGAGAATGAAGGAAGAAATCTCATTGATAGAATCAATAGTATGTTGGGTTCCTCTGTTTTTCCTCAGCTTTTGCCTTTTCATGTATGACTTGAAATTTTTTAGCCAGGTCATAAACATTGTTGAATTTCTAACTGAAGCTAAAGATAAATCTCCATGTATATGAACAAATGATTGGCATGTTTTTCTGTCATAGAACAATCTCCCTGCTTCTGCTTGCATAAACTTTTTAAAAATCACTGCAAGAGAATTAAATAACAATCATTGAGATTGTACAAAAAATAATTCAGAACTTGGGCTTTGGCTCCATAAAGACTTGGTTTCAATTCTCACTCCACTGTTTACAATCCAGGAGACCATGGGCAAGTTCATTTCTCTAGTTCCAGTTTACATATCTTTAAAATAAGCATCATGACAATATTTACCTGCTAGGATTGTTGAAAGGATTAAAAGGGGAATGAAACTAACATGAACAGAATCATGCTGCTTATATGCTAAGTGACCAATAAATGTTAGTTGCTATCATTACTACTACCATAATTACAATATAAATTAATACATGGTGCACTGTCCCAAGAAATATTTTGAACTATATAATGTATCAGTGTGAGTTTATGAAACAATAAGCACTTTAAAAATAGAATCATAGATATTGATTACTAAAGTATAAAAATCATATTTTTCATATCAGATTTTACATTCACGGTATAGTTTGAATCCAGGTCCCTTGATTTCCCATTTGTATTCAAATTCTTGATTTCCCACTTGGGTTCTATAACACTGATGGATAGAAATTTGTCTTTCTGATATACCTCCAAGATGACAAAAGATATCAAACAGAAATAACTAATACAAAATGACTATGTTAATAGTGACATGTGAATAATTATATGAAAAGTGGCGTAGGATGCATTTGTTAACGAGTTGATGAATGTTGCTCAGCCCAGAAAGGAATATGACATTGAAGAAAGGGATGGCTTTTGCAAAATTCAGCATACTCCTTTAAAACATTTTCTTTCAGCTCTAGGTTCACAGGGAGAGATTTGTCTGCACAATGAAAGGAAAGGCCTGAGCCTAAGAGGGTAAAGATGAAGGGAACTGTCAGCTCCTCTTTTCCCTCGCTATCTCCACCCCAGTCTCAGGGTTACAGCTTCTAGGCTCTGTTGGAAAATAATATCCTTTTAGGCTTCCGTCAATCCTTTCTCTGAGGAAAGGCTAAGGTCAGGCACCAAGAATTTCAAAGCAGAGAAAGGTCTTTGGGGTAAAGAAAGAAATTGCATCCTTGCGAAGAATAAACAGGAGGAAACCAAAAATCCATATCTTATTGTTTTTCTCATTGCAAACATATTGTAGATATTCCCATAAATAAGATTGACTTTTTTTTAACCCTTTTAATTTGCATTACCTAAATTCATCTTTGGAAATATTATTGAGGTTTATGTGTTAATTTACTGAGATCTTCATCAACATTAATACTCATTTTTTTGGAAGTTTCTCAAAAAGGAAATGGAGTCATTCTGATTCAGAGAATACATCCAATCTTTTTGAAATAAAATAAATATATCCAAAAAATCACTTTTAACTACATAATATAGTAGTGTGGTTACTACTATACTACTACTGCAAATATTTGTAGTATATATATAATATACTGGTCCATACACCTGGTCCATCTTAAAATTTTTGTTGAGATTTTTAGTGATAGAATGGATATGGTCTAAACTTCTTTGGGTTCTGTATTATTAGCTAGAGTTCAATATGAAAGAATAGCATATTAGTATATATGCTGTAATAATCATGTAATTTATTAATTTCCAATATTCTTAACGATGAGGATATTTTTTGAAAAATGATAAACCCATTGATAACATATGTTCAGAACATTCAGTATTTTTTCTTTATATAGAATCCTTTTTTTTTTTTTTTTGGACAAACTATCCTTTCTCCAACTATGAGGGAGATAACATTTTTATATTTGGATTTTTCTGGCCTATGTCTTATATCAGAAAATTCTCTGATTCTTGGCAGGAAATGACTACATATAGCTATCATTTTACAAGTTTAATGATTCTGTCCTTAGAATCATGCTAAATATCACTAGCACTGATGCCATACTTGTATGTCACTGTTTGTGTATGACAGGGTGAAACTATTTTTTGAAAGAACATTTAAGTAGGCTTATGTATATACAGTAAGCTATGTCAAAGCCAAATTCTTTTAAAATCTACATAATCTTGCATCTCCACACATGCCAATCTTTGAAGAGCCTCAGATCCTGCCTTCTAAGACCTACCATCTTTGATATTTGGAGGAGAATCTCAGAACTCCTTGTGTGATACACTCAGAGTGACAAAAGCAAACACAGTGACCTACTGAGGAACAGGCTAAAGTGACTTGGAAAACCATATTTTGTATTTATGTTGTTAATTTTCAATATCCTTATCATTAGGACTAACCATTGGTGGAAGAAGGCAGAATCTGATTTGTGAGGGGACTCTTCCTACTACTTCCTCATGGTTTTAGATCATTTTTGAAAATTTCCCATTTTGGATAACTAGTTGTTAGGTAGAATAGGAGAAAATTAATCTGAAGCAAGCAGTAAATTCAGGTCACACGTCAGAGAACTTGGAGAAGACATTTGAGATTGAGATGGAGAGATGGAGAGGGAAAGAGAGTAAGAATGGCTCTGCTGGCTACATAAGCTTGTATAAAAACTCAATCTCTTGTCTTCATTTATTCCACTGACTTCCTATGGTGACCATGAAAACAAGCCTCTTGGATTTCTGATATGTTCAAAGAAGCCACATCCCATGGGCAACACACAGTCATTGAGTAAGAACAACAGGGATATTAAAGGAAGCCCATTCCAGGAAGGTGCAAGGCTCCTCTAATGGGTAATTTCAACTTGAGAAATATGGTAGATAGAACTCCAAAGATGCCCAAGTCCAACTCCCTAGAACCTGTGAAATTGCTACTTTACTTGAAAAAGGAGATTTTATAGGTGTGATTAAGTTAAGGATCTTGAGATATGATGATTATCCTATATTATCCTTGTAGGTCCAATGTAATTACAATGCTTCTTATACGAGGGAGGCAAGAGGGCTAAAGTCAGAAAAAGGATAGGCCATGAAGGAGGCAGATGTCAGAAAGAAGAGGAAGGGATTTGAGGATGATACCTTACTCACCCTAAAGTCCCAGTCAACTGCTAGACATGTGAGTGAGGTCATCTGGGATAAGCTTATTCCTCAGCTGACTTTCCAAATGACCTCAAACATGTGAGTGACACCAGAGCAGAGATGAGCACTACCCAAATTGCTATTTGAACAAATGATTGTGGATTTATGCTACTAAATTTTGGGGTGACTTGTTTTGAATCAATATATAAATGATACAATAAATAAAAACATCCATTCTATTGTGCAGTGTGTAAGGCATTTGACTGCTAACTGGAAGGTTTGCAGTTCAAACTCACCAGTGCACTGTGGGAGGAAGATGAGGCAATCTACTTCTGTAAAGATTTAAAGCCTTGGACACCCAATGAAGGTTGCTCTGAGTCATAATTGACTCAATGGCAATGGGTTTGTTTTTTGGTTTATGCTTAATAAAGTTACTATAAGGTGGAATTGAATCAATAGTACTGGGTTTGGTTTTGGCTTCTGGTAAGCTTCATAAGACTCTCTACAAAAATAAAACAGAAGATATAGACTGTGAGACAATATGCAAAAGAATAGAAATTGTGAAAGACTAACTACCAACATTATAAATAAAACACTAATAACTGAGTAAGGGAAAGATCAAATAAATTAAATATTGTTGTTGTTGTTGTTGTTATGTGCCGTCGAGTTGGCCCCGACTCATATATTAGGAAAGTTTATAAACAAGCAATTCATAGGCAAAGAAAAAGTAATGTCCATTATGTGTGTGAAAAGGTGTTCAAATTTAAGATATAATCCAGAATATTAAAACAGATATAAAAAACAGTTGCGTTAAAAGCAGAGCACAACAAATTTTGCTAAGAAGATAGAGCAAGGAAAGGCTACACAAATAGTGGTATGGTGAAGTGAGTTCCTTTACATTGTCTTTTGCATTGGTCCTGCAGGAAAAAAAAAAAAAAAAACAGCTTGAAAGGTTTTTTTCCCCTAAACCTAAGGAGTTGTTAGAGTTGCTCTTGTTACAGTTGCCCTAATTCTTGTTTGGAGAAGCTTATTATTTTTACCCAGGGAATAAGCCAGTCCTTCCAGGAAGAAAATGTCGGTTGCTACACAAATACATGGACACACTTGTGGTCCAGCAAAAGGATTAGCCAGTTTAGCCCAGGGAAGGGATTGGTCAGTTATTATGCAAATGTTGTTGTCTCGTTATATGCAGTCGAGTCAGACCCCACTCACAGAAACCCCTCCTTGGGTTTCCGAGGTGGTATCTCTATGGAAATAGATTGTCCAATCTTCCTTCTGAGGAGTGGCTGGTGAGTTTGAATCTCCAGCTTTCCAGTTAGAAGTCAAGTAAGTACCTTAGGCACTACGTCACCTGAGCTCGTGGCTTGAAATCTACTTAGTGGGATTGAGTCACTTGCTTATATAACAAACCAACCCTACAGAGATGGTCAGAGGCAAGGAGGCAAAAGAAGAGAGAAGAAGCAGAAAAAGAGAGAAAGAAAGAGAGGGAGGGAGGGAGAGCATTGAGCGCCTTTGGGCAGATGGCTTGCCAGAGGAGCTGTTGTTGTTGTTGTTGTTATGTGCCGTTGAGTCAGCCCTGACTCATAGCGACCCCTCCTTGGGTTTCTGAGGCAGTATCACTACGGAAGTAGGATTGCCCAACCTTCCTTCTGAGGAGTGGCTGGTGGGTTTGAACCGCCAGCCTTCTGGTTAGCAGTCAAGTGCCTTAGCCACTATGCTACCAGAGCTCCCGCCAGAGGAGCTAGAAGTGTTATAATATGGATGAAAGGCTATAACATTGGAAATGGTTAGAGACTTGAGGAAGTCCAGCAGCAAGCTAGGTTGAGGGAGCATGCATGACCAAAAGAAGGTGTGCACAGCAAGAGGGACCCTGTACTGAGGGGCCAAGCATGGCCGAGAGTGAATCTGCATGGCTGGCCCAGAGACAGCTAAACGAGCTGTCTGTCCTGCACTAAACAAGGAAGGGATATGCTCTTCACTTTCAGGAAGCATCCTAGACCTTGCCTGAGTGCTTCCTGATATTGATCCTGAACTGTTGTATATTAATCCCAAGTTGATTCTGATCCCAGATTGCAGCTTGCTACTTCCCTAATAAACCACACACAGCTGTAAGTATAATCCTCAATATCCATGAGACTGCAGCAGAGAGAAGGAGAGACCTGAGTGGAGGGAGATTTGAAGTCAGTGATGATGGAGTTGTACCGCACCTTGGGGAAGTTGGAAATCTGGGACATGTTTAATCTCTGCCTCTGTGGAACTAGTTTTGTGCTGATTCTAATGAATGAAATAATATGTTCAATAGAATGATCAATTGACACCATCACTTTTTCAACTAGAGTCAAAGGAGCTGTCAATAACTAGTAAAATTGACAATATGTGTTTGAGAAAGTCTATTACCAATGAGCACAAGAAGACAGATATAAGAACTGTCATTGGTACATTATTTACAATGGAAAAAAAAAAAAGGAAACAACTTCAATGTCTTCATTAAAGGAAGGCATATATAAAATCTAGAGAATCTTAAGATTAAACGTTCTTTATTAGTGAAAATAAATGACCAAGTTGGAGATTTGCTAATGGGAAAAATCTCTAAATTATAATATTAAAGAAGATAGCACTTATAGCTAGGTATAATTTAAGTTTAAAGCACAAAATAAAATTCCATATGTTATTTATCAAACATACATACATAGAAAAAATTATTTTAAAATGAGTGTTGTTGTTGTTAGATGCCTTTGAGTTGGCTCCAACTCATAGTGACCCTGTGTACAATAGAACAAAACACTGCCTAGTCTTGCAACATCCTCACAATTTTTGCTACACTTGAGCCTATCATTGCAGCCACTATGTCAATCCATCTTGTTGAGGGTCTTCTCCATTTTTGCTGATCCTCCACTTTACCCCTCGTGATATCCTTCTCCAGTGAATGGTCCCTTCTGACATGACCAAATTAAGTGAGACAAAGTCTGGCTGTTCTCACTTCCAAGGAGCATTCCGACTACACTTCTTCCAGGAAAGATTTGTTCATTCTTCTGGCAGTCTATTGTATTTTCAGTATTCTTTGCCAGTACCTTAATTCAAAGGCATTAACTCTTCTTGGGTTTTTCTTGTTTGTTGTCCACCTTTCACATGAGAAGGAGGCAATTGAACATACCATGGGTTGGGTTAGGTGCAGCCTGGTCTTCACAGTGATAACTTTGCTCTTCAATACTTTAAAGAGGTCTTTTGTAGCAGATTTGCTCAGTGCAATATGTAGTCTGATTTTTTGACTGCTACTTCCATGTGGGTTGATTTAAAATGAGTAGGAGTTATAAATGTCACAGGTTAGTATTCTTTCAGGGGAAGGCAGATGTAAAGGAAATAGCTTGGGGAATAAATATTTAATGGTTTATAGTTTAACTTGGTTGGTGCATACAAGCATTCCTCAGTTTATACTTTGTAAGTTATGTCTCCTTAAGTTATTTAGTAATTGAAAATATGGAAAAACAAAGAATGCAAATCAAGAAACAAATATTTGTCATAGATCCCTGAAAAGCTGCTAATGTCCCAAAGGGTGTTGAGGGACAGCATTAAAACTCCTGCCAACTTTCTAGTACTCTGATTTCAAGTCCTCACAGGCATTTTTCTGATCACTCATTAAGACCCAAATTAATACCCAAACTGAGTTTCTGTTTAAAACCGCTAATGGAGTTAAGAATCTAATGGATTTTCACCAATATCTTCTAAGCTAGATGTCAGCTAGCCTACTTGACCTTGGCCCAGGAAGCCAGTTCCTTGAGTACTATTTGTTGTGTGGAAGTAAATATGCAGGGAAGTAGTTTAAAAATGTTTATATCTATGACTGACAGATGTAGCTAAGTGCTTTGAAACTTGACAGTGTGGAAAACATGTCTCCCTTTCCTATTTTCCACACCAAATAATAGTGATAATAAAAGCTATCAACATTTTCTACCTGAAGATGAGCAAGAGATCTCATAAAGAAGATTGAACGTTTGATGCAAATATGAGATTATTATTGTACATTTTCAAGTAGTCAGAGAGGTAGGTTTTCATAAATTAGAACAGCTCTCTGTAAACAAACATTCTTAGTCTAGACGTGGGAGTGTTTGGTTGAGATATAGGTATGTAACTGATGAGTAGAAGCTGACTCAGCATCTGGCATAACTGCTTATATTAATGAAAGGGGGCTGGGAGGGACTTGGGGATTTCGGAAAGGGAGAATTAATTTGTGTCATGAGTAACTCCTCTTCCAACCAACTTACTCCCAACCCCAGAGAGAGTGTGATAGTATGGCAATCTTTGGGTAAGGACATTTATTTTACTCTTTTGTATGAAAAAATACTATACACACATACACACACACACATACAAGTATATATATATATATGTATATGTATACTATGGCATTAGGAACAGCCTAGATGCTTTCAGTAAGCAAATGTTAAATAAATTATGTTGTATTCATGTCATTTAATGGCATGATCCATTAGCAAGGAAAGACCTTCAAGACCTTAAGAAAATTAACACACACACACACACACACACACAAAGAAACCTCAAACTCACTGCCATCAAGTTGATTTGACTCATAGAGACCTCTCCTTGGGTTTCCAAGGCTGTATCTGTAAGGAAGCAGATTGCCCAACCTTCCTTCTGAGGAGTGGCTGGTGAATTAGCCTTCTGGTTAGCACTCAAATGCCTTAGGCATTAGGCCACTGTTGGAGCAAAACCTTCTTGAAAACTCCTTGGGAATTATTTATCCTTTGGTTTTGAACATCACCACATGCTACTTCAGCCAAACTCCAAACTCATGCCATTGAGTTGATTCCAACTCATAGTGACCTCATTGAATTTCTAAAGCTGTAAATCTTTAGGGAATCAGACTGCTTCATCTTTCTTCCATGGAGTGGCTGGTGGGTTCAAACCACTGATTTTTGGTTAGCAGTCAAATGAATGCAAAGTACCAATGATCTTCCTTCGTTTTCAGAAAGAAAATATGTTAGTTTCATTGACTACTAAATACTTATCCGACTATTCCAGGACAGTGGTTCAGATAGATCACAGTTCAGAGTTAATAAAGGTTGAGCTAAAGCTTATACTTACATGTACACATTTCCATTCCCAAGGGGCAGGACTCCTAAACCCATGAGAAAGACAAAGAGAAGCCATTAAGTTATAACTATGAACCTTATCTCTTAGCACTGGAAGTCATCAACACCAGGTGGATTCTGTTTTGTTTTTTTCTCCAGGCTAATCTCCCTGGAATATCTTGGTGTTTGTTTCTTTTTTTTTTTTTTAGTTATGGTACTCTTACACAAGTATGAGAGTAACAGAAATATCACCTGATGTGTTAGCTTTTGAAATCTCTTTGCTTTATTATGGTGTTGGTCTTGCAGTCTGCCTTGGAACTTAAGTTGTGGGTTTACAGAGAGTTAAACACATGGGAAGGAACTGAATGAAACAAAAGGCCCCTACATTAATAAACAGAAACAGGAGGAGACCTATAAGCAATTGTGTTGCTAAGCCAAACTCACAGGCCATTGAGTCAATTCTGAAGACCTCCATTGGGTTTCCAAGGCTGTAAATCTTTATGAAAGCAGATTGTCTCATCTTTCTTCCATAGAATGGCTGGTGGATCCAAACCACTGGCCTTTTTGTAAACAGCCAAATGCCTAAACCACTACGCTACCAGAACTCCTCAAACAATTACTTTGTTGTTGTTATTTGCCATCGAGTGGGACCTGACTCATAGCAACTGCTCCATGGGTTTCCAAAGCATTATCACCTTGGAAGTAGATTGCCCAACCTTCCTTCCAAGGAGTGGCTGGTGGGTTTGAACTACCAGCCTTCTAGTTAGCAGTCAGGTGCCTTAGGTACTACGCTACCAGAGCTCCTAAACAATTACTTTAGGTATCTTAAATTACGCAGCCAAGAGGTTAGCCAACTAAAGTCAACCATTTACCATCTTTTTTTTTTATTGGCTACCATATCCATTTTTGGAAGGAAGATTGGGCAATCTACTTCTGTAGTGATACTGCCTCGGAAACCCAGAGGGGTCACAATGAGTTGGGTCAGACTTGACAGAACATGACAACAACATCATATCCTTTAGTTCTTTCATCCTTTTTCCAATAAGCTATGAATTATCAGAAAAGAAACAAATGTCCTAAAAGTTGTCACATCCATAGTTATGTCACAGCAACAAATAATCCACAGCTGCTCTGTTCTCTAACACAGACTTTCTGACATGTCACAGCTGACCGATAGCATCAATGGCTTGTAAAGAGGCATTTAAAGTCCTTGCTGCCTACAAACTAATTTCTTTCTGTTTTTAGGAAGTCCAAGCACCAGTCTAAGGGGCTCTTGTGGTGCAGTGCCTAAGGCATTTGACTACTAACCACAAGGTTGGCAGTTCAAATCCACCAGCCACTCCATGGAAGAAATATGGAGCAACTACTTCCATAAAGATTTACCACCTTGGAAACTCAATGGTGGTCTTTATGAGTCCTAATCGACTCAATGGCAATGCATTTGGCAAGTGAGACATATTCTGCTTCACTCATGAGTTGGAGGTGCAAGTTACAATTAGCGCTAAGAGTCTGCTCGAGCCACTCAGGAGTGATGAAGAGACCAGAGACAAAGAATAACAGTCACTCTTCCATGCAAGCAAAGACCTCCTGTAGCAGTGGGTGGGATGTAAGAAGACATTTTTCCTCCATACAGAAGGAACCAGCTAAGGGGAAATTTAACATGGGCTACTGCATAGGTAACAGATGATACTTGGATAAAATACATTATATTCTGATTGATAGACAGTAAGGTTGGTACAATTGACAACACAATTCACGAAGGTAGTACAAAAATCTGAATGGGGAACTGCTTAGATTTTTTTTTATCCTTTTCTTTTATCATAAGGCCCCACTTGTACATACCGAATAAGTTACAGTTTTGCCAAGATGCTGAAAAATGGTGTGATTTTCAATTAACTGTAAAAGTGTGCTAACTTCTACAAGATATGATGTGAAAGTCTCTTCAATAGTTAAGGCCTCCTGACAAACAAAATCTGTGATTTTAGCAGATTTTTGGCTAAGTATATCCAAACATTTGCATCATTGCTAAAGGTTTGCTGCATGAGGGTGGCCCCAATGGTTAACAAAAAGACTAATTTAATTAAAACTATCACTTACGCTTTTTAAAAAGGGAACTTTAAATCAGTGATGGATTCTACAGGAAGTTGCTCTTTTGTCTACCCTCTTCTTGGTCCAGTGGCTCTCCAGAAAACTTTTTGATTCTGGTATGATAAATCCAAGGCTTAATGTGACTAAGCTTCATGGCAGTGGGCATGATGAAAAACATTTGGGATGGTCACCTCCAGTGAGGTCCATGTGGCTCATCCTTCCAGGCTTGGAACAATACCCAGTCTCCCAGCTAGAAGGGATGTGCAGGAACTCCTGGCAAGTACTGTGTGCACCTATGACTAGAAAAGAGAATAGAAAATAAAGATCACAAATATTTTTTTTCACATAATTTTCTCCATGAATTATAAGAATTTCTTCATTTGTTAGCCTCAGGTTTTTCAGAAATAGTCTCCCATATAGGAAGTGAAACAGGCTCAATTTTTACTTTTCTCAGGGAACAATGTGAACCTACAACAGGACAATCAGAAGAGCCTTAGCTCAGGTCAGTTTGGTCTCTTAACAGATTTTTGCAAGTTTTCTTATCAATATCTGACTCATTCTTTTAACTTTTCCACTAGTCTGTGGCCTCCAGATTGAATGAAGTTTCCATTGAATTTCTAGGGTGATGATCACCTGTTGAGTTACATCAGCAATGAAATGAGATCCATTGTCACTACTTATACTGGAGGGAAGTCCAAATTGTGGAATTATTTCATTAATTAATCTCTTGACAACTTCTCAAGCCCAGATAGTTTGGCATAGGAAAGTGTCTGTCAGTCTGTAAAAGTGTCTATAAAAACTAGTAAATATTTGAAATTACCTTCAGCTCATGGCATGTCTGCACAATCTATTTGCCATTGTTCTTCTGAGCCTGCAATTTGGGCTTGAACTCCTGGGATAGGTGGCCTCTGATTTCTTGGGATTGTTCTTTGCAAACAATTAAGCAGGCTTTCACAAGTTTCTGTATAAAATCAAACCCACTCTCCTCTAATTGATTCTGACTCATGGACCCCCCCATTGGATTTCCAAGATAGTCAATCTTCATGGAAATAGATTGCTTCATCTTCCTTCTGCTGAGTGGCTGATGGATTTGAATGGCCAAACTTATGGTTAGCAGTCAAATGCCTTAGGCACTGCACCACCAAAACTTCTTAATTTTCTGTATAGTGGCTTACATTTTGAATCCAAGTATATATTTTCTAATCCACTTAGACATTATGTCATTTCCTAGGTGAAAGGACTCATGAATCTGTTTTAAAACTTGCAAAAATATTGTTCAAGGAATCATAACCTGTCCTTCTGGGGTGCACCTCCAACCATTGTAAATTTTGGTCACCCCTGACTCTTTAGCTTCCTGTGGCTGAGTATGCAAATAGTCAGGCCTGTCCTCAGGTAAAAAGGAAGGCTAGGGAATCAGAGAAGCCTGAATATGGATCTTAACTTTTCTGGCTGCTCCCTTGGCAGCCTCATCTGCTTTCTGGTTACCTTTTGCTAACTGTGAGTCCCCCTGCTAGTGGACCTTACAATGGATGACTAAAACCTTCTTGGGAAGATGCACAGCCTCTAAAACGTCAAGAAATTTGGGGCATGCTTAATGTCCTTTTGGTTTGAAGTTAATAACTACTGCTCCTTCCAAATAGCTCTATGAACCTGTAAAAGGCTAAAAATATATTTTGAATCCATGTGCACACTGGCTGATTTCCCCACAGTGAGATGTAGGGGTCAGGTCACAGTTACCTCAGGCTTCTGTGCTTAGATATTACTGGGAAGTGGTTTGGGCTCTAAAATGTCCCAGAGTCACAATAGCATACTCAGACCTGTGGATGCCATTCTCCACTAAAGTACTTCCATCTGTTAGCAGTTCCATCTCAGGGTTCTTGAGGGGAACACTTGTAAAGTTAGGTCTGAAAGACAAGACCTCTTCAAGAGTCTGCACACAGTCATGCTCAGGGGTTCAAGGGGTAGTTGTAGAATAAGGGTAGCAAGATAAACAGAAGATAGTACCTGGACTTGAACTTCTGGGTTATATATCAAACAGTCTTGGTAGTTGGCCATTCTGCCTGGAGAAAATCAATATCCCCTTTTCTGCTCCAAAATATTTAGGACAGCACAGGGAACAAAAACGGTCATTTCTGTCCAAGGCTAAATTTCTCAGTATCAATAAGTATAAGGCTAGTGGTTGCTATAGCCTGGAGATAGATGAACAAAGCATGTGTCACAATTTCCAGTTTTTTGAAAAACAGGCAACTAACCTCTTCTAGGATCCCAGCTGTTGGACTAGCATACTGGGCTGCTACACCTTGATTTTCATGGACAATTCAAAAGGCTTGTCAAGGTCAGGAAGGCCCAGCACTGGAGTGATTAAAAGTTTCTGTTTGATTTACTCAAAGGCCAACTGTTAATTATTATCCCAAATAAAAATACCAGTTTCTTTGCCCTGGTGGCTTCACAGAGGGGACTAACTGAGACCAAAGTTAGGGATCCAAGTGCAGCAAAACCCCATCATCACCAAGAAAGCCCAGCGTTTCTTCCCACTCTTGGAGCCTGCCAATTAACAAATGTCTTCCTTTCTTTCCAATAACAGTTCTCATTGGCCCTGAGAAATCATAAACCCTAAGTATGTGGTAGCACAATGGCTAAGGCACTTGACTGCTAACCAGAAGACTGGTGGTTCAAACCCACCAGCCACTCCTCAGAAGGAAGATGGGGCAATCTACTTCCGTAGTGATAACTGCCTCGGAAACTCAGGGAAGGGTCGCTATTAGTCAGTCCAACTGGACGGCATATAACAACAACAACAACAACAAGTATGTTACCCTCCAAAGGAAAATTTGGGCCTTCAGCTTTGCAACCTGGTACCCCACAAGATCCAAAAAGTTTAGAACACAAACTACGTTCTGATTGGAGGTCTCTTCGCTGCTGCCTATGATCAACAAATCATCCGCGTACTGTAACAGCGTACCTGGCTGTAGTTGGAGAGAACCTAAGTCTCAAGTTAGGGCAGTCACAAAAGACCTGTTTTTGAACCTGAGAGGGAGAACTTTCCAGTAAAGTTGGTCTCAGAAACCACTCCCACAACAAGAAAATCCTCTCACTCAAAAGCAGAAATCTCCTGACTCCCATTCTTCTACCAGTATACAAAATGAAGTGTCTTTCAGGTCTAAATCTACCAGAAGTGGCTGGCTAAGAGTGCCAAGAGGAGTGTAAATGTTTGAGACCACGGGGTGAAGAGTTATTGTAATTTGGTTCACAGCTCTCAAATCTTGTATAAAACAGTCATCACTCATTTTGGGTTTCTTCACCAGTAAGACATGGGTGTTATAAGCTAACCGGCAAGGTCTAGAAGCCTGTGTGATATCGGGTTGAAGGCTAACCCAAGCTTCTTTGCGCAAGGGGTATTGTTTGAAGTGTGGTGAGGTTATACCAAGTAAACATGCAATGTGGACTGAGATGGCACTCTTGGGTCAACTGGGTTTATCTCCACCCTAAATCCAAGGGAACGTTGTGTCATCAGTGTGCCCAGGGATAGAATGGTCATTAGTGGTTTTGGTTCAGACAAAGCCAAGAATGCTGCTTGCATCCTCCAACTCCACTCTGGTGGGATCACCAGGAATTTGTCTCATTGTTATGATCAAAGATCTATCTGCTTGAATTTGAAAAGCAAAACTCACCCCAGTAATGGGATGGGGTACTCTGGCATGTATAAAAACTCACTAGTTAATCTTCTCTTACCAACTGTGCAGTTAATTGTTGTTGTTGTTGTTATGTGCCATCGAGTCGGACCCGACTCATAGCGACCCCTCTTTGGGTTTCCGAGGCATTATCACTACAGAAGTAGATTGCCCAACCTTCTTTCCCAGTTATTCCCACCACTGACAGTTTGTGCTTAAAACTTAAGGAGCTTAAATTGAATGTGTTGTTCCTATATCAAGAAGATAATCCAGTAATTCCTTCCCAATTCCTACCTTTACCAAAGGATGTTCTGGGGAGACTGGAACATGATGGATAGCCTCCAGTCCCAGTCAATCCAAGTCCTTCCCTGATCAACTTAATTGAGGTGACTTGGTGATTTCTTGTTATATCCATGACCATTTCTATTCAGGCATTTGTGCCTCCAGTGACCTTCTTACACCATGCACACTGGTTTTTCCTAAGCTGGGGGTTTCCACTAGGCGACGAGAATGCGGGCTCTAGTCTCAGATTTGCAGGGCAGTTGCAAGAATGATTTCTGTACTTTCATTTTCTGATTCTCTTTCTGCTTCTGTACCTGTTCTTTATTGATAAATACCTTTAAAGCAATTTCAATTAATTGTAGCAAACTCATTCCCACTCTACCTTCTACTTTCTGGAACTTTCTTCAAATATCTAGGGTAGTTTTGCCAGATAAGAATCATGATTATCATGCTAGCATTTTTGTGTGCCTTGGGGGTAAGGATCAGTGAATTGCCTGAATGCCAAGAAAATTCTTTCTGGAAATCCAGAGGGATCTTCCTTTGGTTTCTGCTGCATCTCATAAACTTTGTTTAAGTTTCACTGTTGCTCCTTGAAGGACATTATAGAGCAAACAAGCTCTGAAATATCTCAAATGTGCCAAACCCTCAGCAGTATTAGGATTCCACTCTGGTTCCTCAGCAGGAATTGCCTGATCTACAGGCAGCACCTGAGCCGAGTTGGCATGGTAAAGTCGCTGTGCCTCCTCTTTAGCCTTGCCAAAAACTATGCGCCTCTCCTCAGAGGTCAAAAGGATATCAAAAAGGACCTGAAAGTCTGCCCAATTTGGATTATGGGTTTTGAAAATAGATGAGATCAGGTCATGCATTCTTTTCAGATCCTCTTGATAAACTAGGAGGTTATTTTTCCAATTAAACAGATCCAAGGTCGGGAAAGGGGTATGTACCCAAATTGCTTGAGGGAGCTCACCTCAATCTCCTCCCTCAGGTTCTATTTTCAGATTTGGCTGTGCCTCAGTCAAATTGAACACCACTACAAGTGTGCTGGGGAGACAGGAATTCTGTTTTTGTGGATGGCCGAGGAACTGATGGATGTCTTACAGGAGGCAGAGATTCAGGTCACCCTCCAACCACACAGGTTGGAGAGATTATCGCTGAAAGGACATCATCCTCAGATTCAGAGTCTAAAACTTTTACACCGTTTTTCATTTTACACTTACACTGTCAGACTAAAACAGTTATACCTTTTCCCATTTTACGCTTACACTGTCTTTGTCATGCTAAGGGTCATAAAAGCTTCTACATACATTGTCTCATGCAATATTCCTTCCTGAGCACAAAACAAATCAAGCTGCAAGATAGTGTTATAATTCAAAGGACCATCCTGAGGTCACTTTTCCCCACCCTGAGTGAGTATTGTGGCCAAGCAACATTACAAAGAAATTTCATTCTTGATTTTCTCATGAGATTGCTCCCAAAATAACACCAATTGTTTAGGGTATATCTTTAGGGGGCTATAATCTGCAATAGAGCTCTGACTGTTTCCTATTTTTCCTTGCGCAAACTACCGCCAGCATTTCAGTGAAGACTGTTCTCACAAGCTACTACTTGATCTTCACTCCCCTTGACATCTCACAGTCTTATCAGAAAATTGGTCTTAGTGTCAGCACTGCACATACAAGAGAGGATTTACAATTTTACTCACCTGGCTATATGTAACTGTTTCCTGTCTCTTCAAAAAATGGCATTGCCTTTGAATCCATAGGTATCTAGATGCAGAGATGTATGACAATCCCCTCCTCTGGAAAAATAGTTCCATTTTGTGCTGGGAGAAAATAGTGTACACATACTAGTACAGGACACTGCATGGATATGGGTGAAAATTTCTTCAGTAGGGTCCTATCTAGGAATCACCACACAAAGTTGTTATCCCAAAATGTGAGCTTGTGCCCAGAGCAACACATAGCCAATTCAGTCACACTGAGAGAAGGGAGAAGAGTTTAATCACTTATGCATAAGCAGGGAACAGACAGAATTTCAGAGTAATCCAAAAGTCTGTCCACCCTAGTGGGTAAATACAGGTTTAATATAGGTTGAGCTAAAGCTTATGAACATCTATACACATTTCATTCCCAATGACCAAGGCTTCTTAATCTATGAGAAGGACAAAGAGAGACTGCTAAATTATGGCCTTATATCTTAGTTCTGGAAGGCATCAATACCAGGTGGATTCTGTTTTTCTTTCAAGGTGGAGCTCCCTGGAATATCTTCAGGCTATATTTTTGGTGTCTTTAGTTTTGTGCTATTTTGTAGATTATTAGGCCATTACTTTCTCCCAATAGTTCTTAATCAGCTGCAACTTCTTGCCTGTGGTGGTTTTCCTCTTGATGCTCCAGACAGATCTGTGGTGCCTGATGATATTCTTGTAGGTCACCTCTTTTTGGATAGCTGGGTCCCCTACTTCATCATGACGTGCCTTGGGTGGTCATGTTGTTGCAGCATTCATCCTGCTTGGCCTATTTCACCTTGTGGATCTACTTTGTGTTCTCCAAGATGGACAGGTGGCTGTGGGACTTGGTGTGGTGATGGTGATAATGGAAGTGCTCCAGGAAGTGGACAAGAAGAGACTGTGCAGTATTGAAGGTGGCAAGACCCATCCCAGATCACAAAGAGCCCTCCTCAAAAACCTTTACCATCTCTACTGCCATGATATGAGTCCCACCATTGTGATCTGCTTTTAGCTTTAGCTCCCCAAAACATCAATTTTTAATTCTTTTTACATTTTAATATTGTTTGAATGAGTTTGTAAAGAGAAAAATTAAAAACAAATGGCTTGGGGAATGAGAAGCCATGAGTGTTTCCATAAGATTATCAGTCATGAGAAACTTTATACAAAGTTATCCTAGGTCATATGAGTTTAGTGTCATAGTTCCAACGAGATCCTGAGATTACTCCATGACCATTTGTCTGAATTAATGTCCATTCACAGTCTCCAAAACCTGAAACCTGATATGACATTGAGAAGAAGAGGCTTCAAAATGTATAGTTCTCTTGATTGGAGTGAAATGGCAAAATTTACAGCTATCAATAGCAAGTGTCATCAAGCCATTCCCAAAATCTAGATTGTACCAGACAGAAAAAGAAAACAGAAACCAACAACTCAGATAAGGACACTGATAATCCATAGGCAAGTGTATGGACCATAAGACCTTAAACAGAATCTTCCTTCACACTAAGAAATAGTATTAGGAAAGAACAGGAAAGGTGGTGAATCAGTCCTTACAGGGACTGTGGACTTTAAATTATGGAATGTTTCTATGGAAAAGATTAAAGACACTTTTTGTATGTGTGTGTGTCCGTGTGCTTTGGGTACTAATTTACAAAGCAGATTTGTTTTACATTCAACACTTCATGCACATTTGATTTCTTGGCCCTGATTACCATCCCCAATCATAAAAAAAAAAAAAAAAAAAACTCTTCTTCCTCTTTCCTCCCTGTGACTACTCCCTCCCTATGCCTTTATCTATGCATTCCTGTCTGTCCAGCTTTCTCTCTATGTGAATGCTGTCCCTCTGATTTCTTATGGTTAGTTGATCTAAGGGGTGCATCTCCCTAGAGTAGGTGAGCGCATCACCCTGCGGTAGGTGTTCTGCATGTAGGTCTTTCTACCTTTGGGCTAAGTGCCAGTCCAGGAAGCAAGTCCATTTTTAGGCCTGAAGGATAACCCAGGGCCATAGTTTGAGGGGTTCCACCAGTCTTTATCCAACCAGTAATTCTGGTTATTTTTGTGGTTTTGAATTTTGTTCCACATTTTTCCTCCCACTCTATCCAGCATCACCAGTTTTGATCCCTTTCCAAGTGCTGGCATTGGTAGCCAGGCACCATCTAGTTCTTCTGGTCTCAGTGTCATGAATGCTGAGGTTCTCGTGGTCCATCTTATCTGTAGACTAATTACTTCCAGATGCCTTTGATTTTCTTTACTCTTCTTTACTACAGATGAGAGGAGACCAATAGTTGCATCTTAGATGGTTGTTTGAAAGCTTTTAAGACCCTAGTTGCTTCTCACCAAAGTAGGTTGTAGAACAGGATTTGTATGTACCTTGTTGTGCCAATTAAGCATTGTGTCCCCCTGAGACAGTGGTCCTGAGCCTGCAGGCCCAGTGATTCTCTCCCTCAAAGTGTTTGGTTGTTCCTGAGAAGCTACTCCAATCCTGTCTTCTGTTGTTTCTGTAATGTATATGGATAATTTTGTAGCACAAGTACATAACTAAGATTATCTTCAGCCAAATCTATCTTTGGTCTTGTGTGTATTCCTGTTGGCCTACACTAATCTGATCTTCTCACTGATCTATACATTTGCCCATAGTCTGCTGTTTGGTACCAATGGTAATGCAGTATTGTGCATGTAATAGTATTTTCCTCTGTTGTCTATATCTTTTGTCCATGTTTTTGTGTCCTTCCTTTCACCAATGTCACCATGCTGGTTAAAGACTTTCCAGACCATCCATCCCCTCACTCAAATCAACATGTGACCCTTAAACAGTCTGAAGTTTTCCCTCCCCTTCCCTCCCATCCCCAGTAAACAACAAAGTGAATTTTCTTCCCTAAGTAAATCTTTCCTTGACTTTACAATAATGGACTCATACAATACTTGTCATTTTGTGATTGACTTATTTCACTCAGCATAATGTCCTCCCAATTCCTTCATGTTGTGAGATGAATTGTGTGTTCTTCATTATTCTTTAATGTTGCATAGAATTCCACAGTACGAATGTATCATAGTTTGTTTATCCATTCATCTGTGATAGGCATTTAGGTTGTTTCCATCTCTTTGGTAGAGTGAATTCTGCTACAGTGAATATGGATGTGTTATGTCTGTTCATGTCCTGTCTCTCACCTCTTTAGGGCATATTTCTAGTAATGGAATTGTTGAATGGCATTTCTACTTTCAATTTTTTAAGGAAACACCATACCATTTTCCACAAAGGTTGTACCATTTTGTAGTCCCACCAGCAATGTATGAGCATTCTAGTTAGTCTCTCCAGAACCTCTCCAGCATTTGTTATACTCTGTCTTGTTGACTTTTACAATATTGCTGGGGTGAGATGATATCTCATTGCTTTGATTCAAGCCTGCAGGTTCAACTACTCAGTCCATCTGGGTAGCTGGGGGTGACCAAGCAGTGACTACCACCTTGCCCCTTGTCAGCTCTACTATACACCTGGGAATTCTGATCATTCACATAAACTTATAGGACCATTGCCTGCCAACCCTATATATGTTCTTGGATACACTCCCCATTTCATAGATATACCTAATTGTTTAGCCTGTCCACCCATCTAT
>NW_006921895.1:1584248-1591161 GCF_000298275.1 Orycteropus afer afer | reverse complement strand
GGTTTAGTCCACTTCTATATCCTTCCCTTCAAGGCTCAGGGGTCCAGGATTATCTTCTGTGTCTTTGTTAATTGGTTTCCTTTTTCTTCGTTGAAGAGGGTCTGCGCAGTCTTTCTGCCTAGTCTGCCATCTTGCCGGAACTCCAAAAATGTGTACTTCCAATTTAGGTTGTTGAAATTGCAACTTTGCTATAAGGACAGATATCCCAGAATTCCAGTTCTTTATGAAGAAGACTCATGTCTTATACTTTATTTCTCCCATAATGCTTAGTACATTTTTATTATTGCTGTTAACTGTTGACTAGTTGACCCCAATTCCATGCACAATGGAATAAAATGTTGACTGGTTCTTCTCTATCTCCATGATTGGTTATGGATCTGAGAAATTACATTACATGTAACCTTTACACAACATTTGATAATTCTAATAATAGTAACAATTACAATGGGTATCATTAATCTAATTACAAAGATTAAAATACTTTGGAAAATAATATAAAATAAAGTTTTTTAGTTAAAACATATGAAAAGGATTATCTGTACAAATTTGTCTTATCAACTAGTAAGACTTAACTGATAGAACAAAACTACTTCAAAACCAATGAGGGGTAGGCATAAAGCAATAATTTCAATAACAGTCACTGACTAAGGGAAAGCTGTAAGTCTACACACCTTGAAGGCATATAAGAATATGAAAAAAGTGAAGGCAGTGATTATGAATACATATAGCAAATATATCAATAGTCTGTATGGAAAATTCTTACCAGTCAATAAACCCAAGTTGACAATGTAAAGCAAAGTCAAAAGCCATAAAGATCTATAAAAAATCTGATGACCTCAAGGACTTGCATTTCACAGAATGGATGTGAGATCTTGTTCTGTCACTTTGGGAAACCTGTTGTCTGCTTCTGCCCAGTAGGACATTTCAGCTTCAACTTTAGGTTTCCAGACAATTGACAAGTCCAAACAAGTACTTTAGTTTCTTTAAACTGCAACAAACATATCCAAGGTTTCACACCTTCCAGTTCTGCTGCATATGGATTGGTAAGGAGGAAGTTTCCAAGGCCAGGGTTCTTGCCTGCTACAGTCACTGAACATTCCTGAGCATGTTAGTTTGAAAAAGAAATAGCTATTTGGACATGGGTTTTGGGATGATCATCAAGAGAGGGGCACTTCTACAATCAGACAAATCATTGCACAAAAATGATATAAACCCTTATCAGTTGTTGTTGTTGTTGTTAGATGCCATCAAGTCATTTCTGACTCATAGCGACCCCATGCACAGCAGAATGAAACACTGCCTGATCCCATGATAGCTCCATGATCTCTGCTATACTGGAGCCCATTGTTGCAGCCACCATGTCAATCCATCTCATTGAAGGCCTTCCCCTCTTTTGTCAACCCTCTACCTTACAAACCATGACTTCCTTCTCCAGGGAATGATCCCCTCTGACAACATGACTAACGTAGGTGAGGCGAAGAAGTCTGGCCATAATCACTTCCAAGGAGTATCTTGGCTGCACTTCCCCCAGGACAGATCTGTTAGTTCTTTTAGTAGTCCATGGTACTTTCAGCATTCTTTGCCAGAACCACAACTCAAAAGCATCAACTCTTTGGTCTTCTTTATTCACTGTTCAGCTCTCACATGCATACAAGGTGATTGGAAATATCATGGCCTGTGTCAGGTGCACCTTTTTCTCAAGGACATATCCTTGTTCCTCAGCACCTGAAAGAGTTCCCTCACAGAGGACCTGCCCAGTGCTACACGTTGTCTAATGTCCTGACTATTGCTTTCATTGGCATCAATTGCAGAACCAAGCAATGTGAATTCTTTGACAACCACAATCTTTTCTCCATTTATCGTGATGTTGCTTATTGGTCCAGTTGTGAGGATTTTTGTCTTCTTTATATTGAGATGTAATCCATACTGCAGACTCTGTTCTTCAATCTTCATCAGTAAGTGCCTCAAGTCATCCTCACTTTCAGAAAGCAAAGTTGTATCATCAGCATATCTCAGGTTGTTAATGATTCTTCCTCCAATCCTGATGCCATGTTTTTCTTCATATAGTCCAGCTTCTCAAATTGTTTGCTCAGCATATAGATTGAATAAGTATGGGGAAAGGATACAACCATGACGCACTCCCTTCCTGATTTTAAAGCATGTAGTGTCCCTTTGTTCTGATCGAAAGACAACCTCCTGGTCAGGGTACAGGTTCTTCATGAGTACAATCAAGTGTTCGGGAATTCCCATTCTTCTCAATGTTATCCATAATTTGTCATGATCCACACAATCAAATGCCTTTGCATAGTCAATAAAGCACAAATAAACATCTTTCTAGTTATTCTTTGCCTTTAGCCAAGATCCATCTGAAAGCAGCTGTGATATCCCTTGTTCCACGTCCTCTTATGAATCCAGCTTGCACCTCTGGAAGTTCTCTGTCAATATACTGCTGCAACCTTTTTTGAATTATTTTCAGTAAGATCTTACTTGCGTGTGATATTAATGATATTGTTCTATAATTTCCACATTCTGTGTAATCACCTTTCCTTGGAATGGGTACAAATATGGATCTCTTCCAGTCAGTTGGCCAGGTAGCTGTCTTACAAATCTCTTGGAATAACCAAGTGAGTGCCTCCAGTGTGGCATCTGTTTGTTGAAATATCTCAATGGGCATTCCTTCAATTCCCAGAATCTTGTTATTTGCCAATTCTTTCATTGCAGCTTTGACTTTCTCCTTCAGTACCATTGGTTCTAGATCATATGCCACCTCCTGAAATGGATGAAGATTGACCAGTTCTTTTCGGTACAGTGACTCTGTGTGCTCCTTCCATCTTTTTTTGATGTTTCCTGCATCATTCAATATTTTGCCCTTAGAATCTTTCAATATTGCAACTTGAGGCTTAATTTTTTTCCTCAATTCTTTCAGCTTGAGAAATGCCAAGTGTGTTCCTCCCTTTTGGTTTTCTAACTCCAGGTCTTTGAATATTTCATTATAGAAATTGGCTTTGTCTTCTCAAGCTGCTCAACCCTCATCAAAGGATACAATATATGTGTGTACAGAGTAGAAAATGTAGTCAATCATGCATTTGCCTCTGAAGCCAAAAACAAGATTTATTAAGTACCTGAAACTTAGTCAACAATATATGTGGCTTATGAAGAAATATATTGCATGCTCCTTCTCTCAAACACACTAGAAAGTACTATGAAAAACTCAAGGGGACTGTGAAGAGAAAAGTGTATGGCATTTCCTTGATGAACATTGTAGTTTCCCCAAGTATTATATATTAATAGATGGAAGAGTAAAATTTGTTCCTATGAAAAATCTGAGGGCACATATACGTTAAAGAGTATCTCATTGACTTGAAGGGAATAAGGGTTTAGAGAAGTGAGTAACAGGTGTGGAATGGTGTGACTGGTCATGGATTCATGATGTGGGAGCATTATTTGGCTTCAAAGAAGACAAAGTTTGGATCAAAAGGAATACAAAAGATATTCAGGTGGATTTGCACAAACACGTTATCCTGAAAAATGAACATATTCACAAAAGTTAGAGTTCAGTTGCTATAATAATACCACCCCTAAAATAAATGACCTATAAAAAAATTAATTTATTATTACTCAGAGGACTACAGGTAAACCAGGTGGTTTTACTGATTTTGGCTGGTCTTGGATAGGGAGGTCTTTGAGTCTTGGCTAAGGCTCACTTAACAGTGTTGGTAGTTAATGGACTGTTGCTCGTTTAGGATGGACTTGGCTGGGATGACTGGCTCAGATCCATGAGTCTCATCTTCCCTCAGGCTACCCTGGGTATGTTTTCATGGCAATTGCAGAGGTCTAAGAAGGGAAGGATAAAGTGCTCAAGTACTTATTCAAATCTCTGCTCATGTCAAGTGTAGTAATTTCCCATTTGTAAGTCACATGATAACAAGCTTATATAGACTTGGAGATTAAGAGACCACACAAAGCTGAAGTGAGTCACTGATTTATCCCAGCTAAGTTCAGAAATGTGAAGAATCCCAGCCAAGATTAGCAATGCCAACAATCAGCTGACCTTCCAGGTGACCACAAATGTATGAATAAGATTGTCATAGCACAGCCAGCCTCTGTTGTTGTTAGGTGCCATTGAATCAGCTCTGACTCATAGTGACCCTATGTAAAACAGAATGAAACACACTACCCAGTCATGAGCCATCCTCACAATACTCATTATACTTGAGTTCATCATTGCAGCCACTGTGTCAATCCATCTTGTTGAGGGTATCCTCTTTTTCACTAACCCTCCACTTCACCAAGCCTGATATCCTTCTCCAGAGAATGGTCCCTTTTGACAACAACATGACCAAAGTAGGTGAGACAAAGTCTGGCCATTCTCCCCTACAAGGAGCATTCCAGCTGCACTTCTTCCAGGACAGATTTTTGTTCTTCTGGCAGTCCATGTTATTTTCAGTATTCTTATCCAACACCACAGCTCAAAAGCATTCACTCTTCCTCTGTCTTCCTTATTTATTATCTATGTTTCACATGCTTATGAGGTGATTGAAAATACCATGGTTTGGGTAAGGCACAGCTTAGTCTTCAAAGTGACATCTTTCTTCTTCAACACTTTAAAGAGTTCTTTTGCAGCAGATTTGCCCAGTGCAATATGATGTCTGATTTCTTGACTGCTGCTTCCATGAGTGTTGATTCTGGGTCCAAGTAATATAAAATCTTTGATAACTTCAATATTTTCTCCATTGATCATGATGTCACTTATTCATCCAGTTTTAAAGATTTTCATTTTCTTTATGTTGAGGTGTAATCCATATTGCAGACTGTAGTCTTTATTTTTCATCAGTAAGGAAGTCATTTTCACTTTCAGTAAGCAAGCTTGTTTCATCTGCATATGACATGTTGTTAAAGATTCTCCCTTCAATCCTGATGCCCTGTTCTTCATGTAGTCCAGCTTCTTGGATTATTTGCTCAGTGTACAGATTGAGTAAGTATGGTGAAAGGATACAACCCGGGCATACACCCTTCCTGCTTTTAAACCATTCAGTATTCCCTTGTTCTGTTTGAATGACAGCTTCCTGGACTATGTTCTAGAATTTCCATTTTTCACAATGTTATCCATAATTGTCATTGTCCACACAGTTGAATGCCTTTGCATAGTCAATAAAACACAAGTAAACATCTTTCTGGTATTCTTTGCTTTCAGCCAAGATGCATCTGACATCAGCAATGATATCTCTTATTCCATATCCTCTTCTGAAATCAGTTTTTATTTCTGGCATTTCCTTGTCAATATACTGTTGCAACATTTTTTGGTGATTTTTCAGCAAAATTTTACTTTTATGTGATGTTAGCAATATTGTTTGATGATTTCCACAATTATCAAATTGGTCAACCTCCTGGCAAATCACATACTAATAGCTAAGTAAATGCTCATTTCTTTAAAACATTAAATTTTGTTGTGATTTTTATGCAGCGATATAAAATGAAACTACTTCAGACATTATTTATGTATGGTATACCTCTACAGAGGAGCCTTGGTGACCTGGTAGTTAAGCGCTCAGCTGCCAACAAGAAAGTTGGTGATTTGGACTCACCAGTCACTCTGCGGGATAAAAATGTAGCAATCTTCTTCTATAAAGATTGCAACTTTGGAAATCCTAAAGGGAAATTCTACTTTGTCCTGTAGGGTTGCTATACGTTGGCAACAACTCAATGGCAATGGTCTTGGTTTTTCATACTTCTAAAATTAAAAAAGCCAGAGAATTAGTCACAGTTTATCTTCCTACCAAAAATCAATCTAAACCAGTTGCCCTTGCATTGATTCCAACTTATGGTGACCCCATTGTGTGCCAGAGTAGACTGTGCTCCATAGGGTTTTCAGTTGCTGATTTTTTATAGCAGATCACCAGGCCTTTCTTCTGAAGTGTCTTTGAATGGAGTCAAACTGCCTGCCATTCCATGAACATGAGGGGTGCTAACTGTCTGCATCTCCCAAGGACTCTTTATCTTCCAAAATTTCCCTCATTTCCTCTCTATTCTCAGATCATGTGCCAAGTTGAAGTAATTCCAAGGTAAAATGGTAGTATCTGGTAGTGTTCGCCTGATGATTGGAGCTTGCTGATAAGCAAGGTTTTTAAGATGACTCCAGGAGCTCTCTCTGATTGCTGAGAATACCTTGGTGGAACTAGGGTACTATCTTTACTCCAACAGTAGCACTTGTCCACATACAACTTCTCAAGCCTCCTGTGATGTCCTCCTATCAAGAGTGACTATATCTAAGATTCCTAGGATCTGTATAGCTGTCTTTCCTATAAATAATTATATATATATATACACCATCACATTGAATCATTTTCAACTCATAATAGCCCTACAGGACAGAGTAGAAGTGTCCCATAGAGTTTCCAAAGCTGTAAATCCTTATGGGAGCAAATGGCCACATTTTTCTCCCATGGAATGGCTGGTGAGTTTGAACCATTGATCTTTTGATTAGCAGGCAAATATTTTTACCACCATGCCACCAAATACTAAAAATAACCAAACTCACTGCTGTTGAGTCGATTCAACTCATAGCAACCCCTCCTTGTCTTTCTGAGGTGGTGTCTCTACATAAGTTGATTGCCCATCCTTCCTTCCGAGGAGTGGCTGGTGGGTTTGAACCACCAGCCTTCTGGTTAGTAGTCAAATGTCTTAGGCACTATGCCACTAGAGCTCTCCACCATGCCACCAAAGCTCCTTTATAAATCATTTAAGTTTCTGTTGCTGTTAGTATTGTTAGGTGCCATCGAGTAATTTCTGACTCATAGCGACCCCATGCACAGCAGAACGAAACACTGCCTGATACCATGCCAGCTCCATGATCTCTGCTATACTTGAGCCCATCATTGCAGCCACTGTGTCAATCCATCTCATTGAAGGCCTC
>NW_006921895.1:1571151-1582298 GCF_000298275.1 Orycteropus afer afer | reverse complement strand
ATGGTTTTGGCTGAAGATATTGAGCTTTTCCACCATTTCCTGCCACAGATGTAGTCAATCTGATTCCTATGTGTTCCATTTGGTGAAGTCTACATGTAGAGCCACTGTTTGTGTTGTTGAAGAAAGGTGTTTGCAATGAACAAGTCGTTGGTCTTGCAAAATTCTACAATGAGAGTTCCAGCATTATTTCTGTCACCAAGGCCAAAGTTTCCAACTACCAGTGATTCTTCTTTGTTCTGTTGGTAGGTGCCATCAAATTGGTTTAAACTCATAGAGATCCTGTGCCCAACATATCAAAACATTGATCAGTTCTGCACCATACTCAGAATCATTGCCATACTTGAAAGCATCAATGAAGCCTCTGTGTCAATTCAACTCTTGAGGGCCTTCCCCATTTTTCACTGTCCTACTTTACCAAACATGATATCTTTCTCCAGGATATCTTCTGATAACATGGCCAAAATTTGAAAGATGAAATTTGACCCCTTCTTGCTTCTAAGGAGAACTCAAGCTGTACTTCCTCCAAGGCAGATTTGTTTATTCTTCTAGCAGTTCATGGTACATTCAATATTCTTCACAAACATCATAATTCAAATGCATCAATTCTTCTGTGATCTTCCTTATTCATTGCCCAACTCTCACTTTAATATGAGACTATTTAAAATACCATGGCTTAGGTCAGGTACATCTTAGGCTTCAAAGTAACATCATCTTTTGTGTTAAACACTTTGCCCAATGCTATACATTGTTCAATATCTTGACTGATGCTTCCATGGGTGTTGATTGTGCATTAAAATTATTCCAAACTTAGTGACTTAATGAAACAATAAAATAGTTATTATCCTCACAGTTTTATAGGTCAAGTACTCAGAATGGCTTAGCTGGGTGGTTTGGATTTATAAGGTTGCAATAAAAAATGTTGGTCAGGGCTGTAGTCATTTAAAGGATTGACTAGGACTGGAAGATTCACTTCCAAAGTGGCTTACTCATATAGCTAGAAGGTTTGGGCTAGTTGTGTGCAGGAGACCTCCACATCCATGTGGACTTTCCTACATGTTGCTTGAATATTATCACAACATGGAAATAGTTATCCCTGAAGAATCGATAAGAGAGAGCAAGGTGGAAGCTGAAACGCCTTCTTTGACTAGCCTTGGCCATCATACACTCTCACTTCCAATATATTGTATTCATTAGGAATAAGTCATTAAGCCTCAGAATTCTAAGAGAGGGAAATTAGATTTCACATATTGAAAGGAGAAATGACAAACAATTAGTGGACATATTTTAGTACATGTAAATTCAGATGGAGTCTTGTGCGAATCTTCATTTACCGCCCCCCCCCCCACTTAAAGTACACTCTTGTGCTTATAGTATAAAATGGCAGAGTAGCAGGGGTGCTGTGTGCAGTGTATCTCTCTTGGAAGATAAAACTACTGCATGTCTAGCAGCTTTGGTCAGGCATCCCTTGCTGAGACATATTGGGAGAACAGAGCATCAATCATGTATACTTTCTTGCTGACCTTTAGTTTTTATATGACCAAATGTAGCCTGCCCTTTATTCCAAAATGAATGGGAAGTTGTAATATTATCTTCTTTCACACTTTCACATTACACAAAAACACATCAATAACATACCAGTCAGTATTTGTTCTTAAGGAACTTATGTTCTAGTTGGACATAATATTCTAAAAATGAATACGCAACAAGTGGAGACACTGATACTGTTCTTGATGTCCAAGACTTCAGGGAGTGGAGTGGGAAACTGCAGCATAATATACAGCTATTTCTCTTGCTCTATTTACCTTTATCTTCACCCTATCCTTTCTGTCCTTCCTTCATCAATGACTTCTTGAGCACTCACTCTGTGTCAGGTGTCCAAACAGCTGCTCTGTCATTGCCTTTCAAGTATTTATTGTCTAAACTTGGTCATTGAAATATGCCAGGTGGCTTATTTTAAATGTGGATTCCTTGAAGCTATTCCAGACCTGTTAAATCAGAGGATCATCAATTGGCTCTGGGAAACTACATTTAACAAATTTAAAGATCACTGGCTTATGTTTGGCAAAATTCAGGCATTGTTACCAGTAGGGTGGTTTTGACTTGCATTTTATAAAGAAGACAGACATCAGATTGCAGAGCTCTGACCTTAGAATTTCTGATTGAGTAAGTCTGGAGTAGGACCAATAATTTGCATTTCTGACAATTTCCCAGTTGACACTGATATTTCTAACCTAAAGATCACACTGAGAATCAACAATATAAATATTAGTTAATAATAATTTTAAAGATACGTGTGTATTTATTCTGTTGTTGTTGTTATTTGCCGTCGAGTCGGCCGCGACTCATAGCGACCCCTCCTTGGGTTTCCGAGGCAGTATCACTACGGAAATAGGATTGCCCAACCTTCCTTCCGAGGAGTGGCTGGTGGATTTGAACCGCCAGCCTTCTGGTTAGCAGTCAAGTGCCTTAGCCACTATGTTACCAGAGCTCCAAAACCCAGAATCATAGAACTTTGAAGCTGAAGTAGGATTTTGAGATCATGATGCCAAACTCCTTCCTTTGATGAAACAGAGTTAAAAATTCAGTGACTTTGTCTTGGTCAGTCATCAAGGCAAAGGAAGATACAGAAAGATAATGGAAGGGTTTTGATTACTGATACAGGATGCTCTCCATTGCCCATCTTGCTTAGGAATATTTATCTTTATCCATGTAGTTCTGCAGCTAAATTATCATCGAGATATATGAGATCATCATTCCAACTTAAATAGAAAAATGTCCAAGAGGATAATGAAATTAGCTGTTCTCATAAAATGAAATACAAAACAAAAAAGACATCTGCGTCATAGTGAAAGAGGATGTTGAAGAAGTTGTTTTGGCTTTTGAGTATATTAGTTGAATAATCAGAGGGACAATTTGTTTTTATGAGGGATATTAAAAAATGTACTGAAATGTGAGGCTATTGTAAACAAAGGCTGTAGTTTTGGTTGCAGAGCCTGTGACCAATTGCCAAGAAAAATATTAACATAGAAACTGATAGTCTGAGAGTATATGAATAGTAACATTTCAGATAAAAATTCAGCACATGACCTCATGAGCCAAAAATACAGAATAACCATCTAAACTATGTGGCTGCACTGACCCAAGGACATTATAATGACAATGACTAGCTTGTTGCTGACTACATAAAAGAAGTTTGATTCATCACAGATGAGCAATAGTTGTCTTCATCACAAATTACTTAAGCCCATCTGTGATGTTTTTATGATTTCCAAAAGAGAATACTTTCAACATGAAGGGGAAATGATCTTTCCAATCATTTGTAAATGACATCTGAAAGGGTTTGGCACTGAAAAATTTAGCAAGAGAAAAACTGCTTACAGATGCCAGTGTTGAAGCAAGACTTGGAGTAAACGCATCTTCTCCTGGGGAGCTCTGGAGGTGTAGTGCCTCAGGCATTTGACTGCTAACCATAAGGCTGGTGGTTTGAACCCACCAGTGACTTCTCAGAAGGAAGACTAGGCAATCTACTTCCATAGAGATACCACCTTGGAAACCCAAGGAAGGGTCGCTATGAGTCAGAATTGACTCGATGGCAGTGAGTTTGATTTGGTTTGTGGCTAGGCCCTGAGGTAGGGTGGGCTCCTCAGAAGTAACCCTGAGACAGAATATATTTCAAAATAAATTTGAGCAATTTAAATATGAAGTACTCCAAGCATGAAACGTGCAAAAGAGTAAGAGAAGCAAGATAGAGACAAGGAAGTCAAGCAAAATGAAAGTCCTGAGGAGGATAGAATAAGCCTTACCCAAAAGGGGAACTCTCAAAATTATCCTAAATCTGAAGAAGCTAAGCCTTCATATCCTTCCAGCTGTCAGTCTTTGAACAAGGGCTGCCTCAGGAATTTTTTTTTCTGTATTAATATCCAAAGGGTTCCAGTAGCTCTGGTCAGGTCTCCATAAAAGCACCACAGATTCTGAGGGTTAGAAGCAAAAGCATATTGAAGCTCATAAAACATTTAAATGATTCTGAAGGGAACCTCAACACATCCACTTCAAGATTCACAATCTCCTTTGGTTTGGGGCTTGACAAAAGGAATAAAATTCAGAATTATTAAGGAGTCTAATTGTGAAGTCTCACATGAATCATGTTCTCAAATACAGCATTATTGGTAATAAATCTGTCATTTTGATTTCCGTCTGATTGACCCCGATACCATTTTTCTCAATTAGTTTGGAATTAGTAAGAAAAAGACAGGGTATTAATTTTTAAATCTCCTAGGTGTTGTTGTTAGCTGTCCATGAGTCAGCCCCAGACTCAAGATGACTCTGTTCACAATGGAACTAAATGCTGACTGGTTCTGTGCCACCCCCATGATCAGTTGTGGATAAGATTGTGGTGATTCATAGGGTTTTCATAAGCTAATTTTCATAAGTAGATCTTCAGGCCTTTCTTCCTAGTTTGTCTTTGGAAGCTCCACTGAAACCTGCTCAGCATCATAGCATCACACAGGCCTCTGCTGATGAGTGGTTGCTCTGCATGAAGTGCATTGGCTGGGAATCAAACCTGGAACTTCTGCAGGGATGATAAGAAACCTACCACCGAACCACCACTGTGTCCTTAATCTTCTTATACCTTCCCAAATATCTATCAAGGTTCCCCTTAGTTTTTGAGGTTACTGTCATAGAACATATCTTCTTTAAATGATATTAGAAGGTATAGGACACTTGGGTGTTTCTTGGACAACTCCACCTGCTTATTTACAGCCACACCTCAACTCAGCACATCCACAAACCATAAGCAGGTCACCAAGGATCAATAGAGTTGTGCAACATATTGCACAATATACCTCCCTTCCCATTGTTTAATGTAGAATCCTGGCATCCAGTTACAATGTCCTCACACTACAGAGACAGGAGAGGAAATAATTAATACATGAAAAGATATGAATCTACCAATATATGGAGAGACATTTAATTCGATGTCTATATTTTGTGTGTTTGTAAACTTGAAAATGTATTTCAAACCAAGATGGAAATAGGAAGCAAAGAAAAGGTAAGAGAGCCATCTTCTGGAGAGATATGTAACAATCACACTGGATTGCTTATCTTAACTATATACCTCTTGCATCTCTGACATAATTGAATTAGTCCTTTGCACCAAGCATATGTGTTTTTTTTTCTCAGCATATATAACCCAGTTCTATGAAATGAGGAACATCCAGGACCCTGGAAATCATCCTAAGCTTCTAGGTCTCCCTCATCCATGTTTGGCAGCTGATGCCAAGAGGAACCAGGCCAGAGTGAATTGTTTAAAGTATGAATTTTACTGAATCATCTGTCCAGCAGATGGGCTGAAAACAATGGTGGTGTCAGCCCTGATCCCGTAGCCACATGGAGCTTCACTAGAGGTTTAATGTAGGAGGTAGAATGCCTGTTTCCAAAAGCCCAATCACTAGTGAGTCTGTAAATGCACAGATGGAAAGGGGGAAGGCTGAGTTGAGCAAACTTCCTTCCAGGGAGTGGCTTGTGGGTTTGAACCACCAGCCTTCAGGTTAGTAATCAAAATGCCTTAGGCACTAGTGAGGAGTATTTGAGAAGATAGGTTAATAGGGATGACTTCTATACTTGGGGCTAAAGTGTATATGCTAAAGTGCAAGCTCCCAGGTAAGCAAGGATAGGAATTGTTTCCATAGAGAAAGAAAATTCTCTGACCCTTTAAACAGAAGATATTCTTGAAAGAGAAGAGGAGTGTTGGGTTACCCATCATGCCTTTGTGTTCATTTTCCCTTACAGGAAGGGTTCCACTAAAAGTGGCTGCTGTCATTGGTTGGAGGGGGGCTGAAGGGTTTTCCTGCAGAACTTGATAATTACTTATGAATTAGTATTTTCAAAGAATATACATTTTCTCTCCTCTTCTATCCAGAATTTAGAGTTTTGAGAATCATGAGAAGGGAGTTGTTTACAGTTAGTTTGGAGAAAAGGAGAGCATGATTTCCAGGAGTAATATGTTAAGCAGTGTATAGGCCTGCCACTTCAGAATGCAGAAGTAGATGAAGTAGAAAAAGGAGAGGAAGGAGAATAAGAAGATGTTGAGAGTTTTGGAGGTGCAGAGATGTGTCAATAATGAGTGCTTGTTACTCATTGCACTACTCTGCTTCCTGAGGCTGTGTACAGACCTATGTTGAACATAGTTTGTGTGGTGGTGTGGGTGGTGTGAAGATGGTTAAGGGAGGGTTTAATGATGATGGTAAAGTTACAAAGGTTGTTGGGTAGGCATCCCAAAAACTGTGTGGATTGCTTCTGAACCCGTGTGATGCACCAAGGGGCTTGGTGGGTCAGAATGAATGGTGTTGGTGGTAACCGGGCTAAGGAGGGGGATTTCTAAGGTAATGTGTTTAGAGATATTGTTCAAATATAAGTGGGGAGATTTTTTGACCTTTGTTGTAGAGTCAGTCCCTTGAAGTCCTTTGGGATTTTGCTGAGGATGGAATGTATATTTACTCTAGAAAGAGGTGGGCCTTTGTGTAGTTTAGGGTGAAAGGAGATGCTAGAGGTAGTCCATGCTTTTAGCAGGGTAGAAGTTGTCCCAGACTACTAGATTTACTAGATTGGGGTCAATGGAGTGTGATTGCAATGGAGGGAATATAAACATAAAGAGGAGGATAAATGTGGAGTTGAGGAGGGATTGTTGAGTGATAGATGAGGGTGAAGACAAAGTCAAGGAAGTCTGAAATTTGGTTAAAATGTCCCTGCCAAGGATGGAAGTAGGGTTCCTGGGTAAAATAAGAAAAGAGTGGGTGAAAGACGTGTTTAAAGACAACAGTTGAGAAGCAGTGTTTCTAGTGGTTGTGATACAAGTCCATGAACCCCCATAATAGAGACAGAGAATGGGACAAGTCAGTAAATTCAGGGAGGGCAGAATAAGTGGCCCTGGTATCTATTAAAAATGAGATAGGCTTACCTGCTACTGTCATCATTACCTGTGGCCCCATGGTTGAGATGGAAATTGATGGGGCCTGGGCACCCTCAGTCTTCAGCAGTGAGGCCAGGGAGATGACAAAGCTACAAACTGGACTCAGAAGAGGGTTTTTTTTGGAACAGATGTAATCTTGTCTCAAAGGCCCTGATTGTAGTCTGACTTCCAGTGTCCCTCCATGCCACATGCTGGGCAGGATTGAGGGAGGGGCCTTGGGTTTGGACAGGATTTGGCCTAATGGCCCTCTTTGGTGCATTTGAAGCAAAGTCCTGGAAGAAGCTCAAGTTTACTTCTCAGTGGTCCTGGAGGAGGTTTGATAGTGAGTTGAATGCTCAGAGCCTGTTTCATGAAGCCTTGAAAGGCGATGGTTAGGAGTTGGACCTTTGTCTGATCTTGTCTTTGTTTTTGTAATCTTAATTCCTCATTTCTATTACTAAATACCTTGAAGGTGAGATTGAGAAGGTCTTTTTTGAGGAGTTTGAGGTCCTGTGTCCTGTTTCTGCAGTTTATGTCTCATGTCTGGAGCTGATTGAGAAATAAAATGCATGTTAAAAAGAAGAATTACCTCCAGGGAGATTGGATTGGGAATGGTATATCTCTGTTTCTGTAAGGTGAGGTATACAAGAAAGAGGGCTGTGTTTTCATCAGGGTTTTAGGTAATCTCCTTAAATTTCTCATAGTCAACTGCCTTGGGCTACCTTTCTTAGGTTGGTAATGAGGCAAGTGAGCATTTGGCCACGGTGTCATCTGCCTAGAGAGTCTATCAATAGTCACAATCTGGGTCAGTTCTAGGGATTGCTATAGACCCTAAGAAGTGAGCTGTGTCTTGTCTATGGAGTTTGTCTGCATGAGCCTGAACTCCCTGTCAGAAGTGTTCCTTTTCTTCTGGGGTGAGGAAAGAGGTTAAAATGAAATAAATATCATGCCACGTGAGATCTTAAGACTGGCTGATATATTCTTTGATATATGTGCTGGGGTCAGTTGAAAAGGAACTGAGGTGCTTCTCAATTTGGGACAGGTCAGACATAGAGAAGGGAACATGAACCCAGACAATGCTTTCAGCCCCAGCCACTTCCCAGAGTAGGAGAATGGGAGCTGTGGGCTGGGATTTTGAGAACAATTTTGAGGGGAGGGAAGAAAAATTGTCCAAGTCATGGAAGACATTGAAGTTGAAAGTGCCATTTCAGGCCACTGAGAATCATTGTCTAACTTCTTTTGGGGCCAAATGGTATTGCAGAAAAAAAAGAAAAATTCAAAAATGAGACTCTTGGGCCAGATCTCTGAAGAGAGGCCAAGTTGAGGGAGACTCCTCAGAAGACACCCTAAAGGTGTAGACTTAGAAGGAGTTGACTGATAATTACCCATGAAAAATACCATGTGAAATGAGGGCAAGGATAAGTAACACTCTGAATTCTGGAGCTGTTAGGACCAAAGGAAAGGTGTCCCTGTCATTTGGCCTGATACTGGAGAAGAGAGTGAAACAACCATCAGTATGTCCCTGGCACAGAGGAGGTTTCAGAAGTAAAAAACACGGGGGCCAAAGCCGGAGGATTTCTGGCCTAGAGCTGTCTTTACAGGATAAAGGCAAACCAGAAATCCATGTGAGAAAGACAAATGTCACTTACCAGAGTCAGACAGGCTGGTGGGGGTGGGGGGAGACAAGGTTAGCAATGGGAGGAAGCAATCCTCTCCAGGTTCTCTTCAGCGAGGTTCTGAGTTTTGGAACCAAAACGTTAGGTAGCCAATGTCGAGAGGAACCAGGCCAGAATGAATCGTTTAAAAATAAGTTTTATTGAATCGTGTGTCCGGCAGATGGGCTGAGACCAAAGGTGGCATCATCCCTGATCCTATAGTCACATGGGGCTTAAGTAGGGGTTTAATGTAGGAGGTAGAATGCCTGTCTCCAAAGGGCCAATCATTAGCAAGTCTGTAAATGCCACTTTTGCACAGGTGGGGAAGTGGGAGCTGAGTTGAGTGCAAAGGCAGACTTAGAAAAAGACAAAAGCTGGGTGCAGAGGCAGGAATTGAGTGCAGGGGTGGGAATGAGACAGAGGTGGGAACTGAGCACAGAAGGGAGAAACAGATACAGATGTGGGGACTGAGTGTAGGGGCAGGAGAGAGAGCCAAGTGCAAAGGCGAAAGCTGGTGCAGAAGCAGGAACTGAGTGCAGGGAAAAGTTACAGGTCTGGTAAAAAGTCAACCCATTAATCCATACATCCAAAATAGACACATCCAGAATCCTTCAATTCTACCAATTGTAGCATTGACCACTTGTCTCTTTCCCTAGCTCCACTCCCTGTATACAGTGTCTCATGTTTAAGCATCTAAAATATTGACCAAACCTTTCATAAAAACTACTCAATTCTCATCTTAACTCCTTCTAATACATATTCTATAATGCTGTATAGTACTCATTTTCTCTAAGGCATAATTTAATCATAGTGAAACTCTGATTAAAAGGATTCCATGCATTCCCACTGCGGTAGGCTAATAATGGCTCCTAACTTGGGCAATCTACTTCCGTAGTGATACTGCCTTGGAAACCCAAGGAGGGGTCGCTATGAGTCGGGTTTGACTCGATGGCACATAACAACAACAACAACAACAACTATATGTCCAAGTCCTAATCTCCTGAACATCTAAATCTTACCTTACTTGGGAAAAAGGTCTTTGCAGATGTAGTTAAGTTAAAGATTTTGAGATTACCTGGTAAGCCCTAAATGACATCACAAACACCTTTATAAGAGAGAGGAAGAGGGAGAAAGACACATGAAGATGGCAAAGCTGAGAGAGATGCAGCCACAAGCCATGTCATGACAATAGCTTCCATAACCTGGAAGAGGTAAGGAATACATTCTCCCCTAGAGCCTACAAAGGGAATGTACCTCTACCCACACTTTGTTTCAGACTTCTGGTCTCCAAAATTGTGAGAAAATAAATTTATGCTTCTTTAAGAAACCCAGTTTATGGCACTTTATTGCAGCAGCTTGAAGAATCTAATGGACACAAACAATGGCCAAACTATGCTTACGGTATTCAAAGCCTTTCCTGCCCTGGGCTGTGCCTTCATTTCCTAACCTAATCTCACACCATTTCCTCAAATGAACTTTGTGTTCTAAAGATTGGAGATAACTGGAAAGTCTTGAATTAGGCTATTTCCTTCCTCAATTTCCTGCACTTATGTATGCTGTTAAATTTCTCTATAATTTTCACACATTAAATAATGTTCTCAACATTTAATAATCAGCTGAGGTGTACTAGAATATCTACATGGTAAGTAAGTGGTATGGGGGAGGATATATGTCAATCTGAACTTTTAAAAATGAAATGAATTATTTGAGGCTATTTATGTAAAAATGCACTGATACAGATGTGATTTATTGTCACTCAAACATGAATGAAAATGAGTATCCTAAATTTAGCTTATAATTATCAGATATATAATTATGGTATTAAATCACTGAGTGTAATAATTGGCATTTCAGATAAATGAGGGGATTTTTCATATTTTTTAGAATTAATCCCTGAACATACATGGACAGTGTGGTGGGTTCTCTTCATGTCACAATTACATCCCCTTTACTGGGCTGTGCAACCATTCCTCAGCTGCTAAGAGTGGGCTACTGATGGTTTAAAGTGGCCCCCTTCTTTCTTAGCACCCCCAGACAATGACTGACTAAGAAGCAGATACAAAATACCAGGCCCCTTGCCTCAGGTAAAATAAACATTTTTGTGCAATACCTGAGCCAGGACTTCCTCTGGGATCAGGCTGAAGCCCTCTGGTCACATCCTTGATAGCTCTTTCCTCTGTTCTATCTGATCCCCTCCCTCTATTTTTACTGACAGCGCTCCCCCAAGAACTCAATAGCCAATTCCATCCTCAGATTCTGCTTCTAGGGAACGTGACCTAGGAGAGCAGAATTCCAAACTTTATGACTGTCAAAGTCCACAATCGTGTCAAGAAATATAGCAAACCTCAGCTATCTACACAAACTTATTTATAGCACGGTAATATATGGAAAAGTAGCTTCACAAAGTTGAAATATCTTTAAGTAAAGTCTTTTCTGCATAATTATATATGGAAAGCATCAGTGAATGAATGAATGTTCTAAAAATGTGAATGGATTGTAATAATCTGTTGTTTTGGATTCTCAAAAGTATGTTACTGTTTTTT
>NW_006921895.1:1569307-1570651 GCF_000298275.1 Orycteropus afer afer | reverse complement strand
TCTACATTATTCTTTAGTGTTGCATAGTATTCTGTTGTGTATATATGTACTACAGTTTGGTTATCCATTCTTCTGTTGATGGTCACCTAAGTTGTTTCCATCTTTTTGCTATTGTAAATAGTGCTGCAGTGAACATGGGTGTGCATATATCTGTTCTTGTCCTGGCTCTCACTTCTTTAGGATATATACCTAGCAATGGAATTGCTGGGTCAAATGGTGTTTTGAATTCCAGCTTTTAAGGAGTCACCATACTGCTTTCCAAAATGGTTATATCATTTTACGGTTCCACCAGCAGTGTATGAGAGTCCCAATCTCTCCACATCTTCACCAGCATTTGTTATTTTCTGTCTTGTTGAACTTCACTACTAGTGCTGGGGCAAGATGGTATCTCATTGTTCTTTTGATTTGCATCTCTCTAATGGCTGAAGACCCTAAGCATTTCTTCATGCGTTTGTTTGCCACCTGAATATCCTCCTTGGTGAAGTGTCTGTTCATGTCTTCTGCTCATTTTTTAATTGGATTGTTAATCTTTTTTGTTGTTGAGGTGCTGGAGTTTTCTATAAATTTTAGAGATAATTCCTTTGTCAGATATGTCATTGCTGAATAATTTTTCCCAATCTGAAGGTTCTCTTTTTACTCTTTTGGAGAAGTCTTTGGAAGCACATAAAAATTTAATTTTTAGAAGGCCTCATTCATCTAGTTTATCCTCATGAGTTTGTGCATTTTGGGTTATGCTTGAAAGCCTATTTATGTCATAAAATAGGGCCCTTAAATTTGCCCCCCCCCTTTTTTTTCCTTGAGGAGCTTTATAGATTTAGGATTCACATTTAAGTCTTTAATTCATCTGCCATTAGTTTTTGTGTGTGATGTGAAGTACGGATCTTGTTTCATCTTTCTGCAAATGGATATCTAGTTTTGCCAGGACCACTTGTTAAAGAGACCATCTCTTCCCCATTTAATGTATTTCAGCCCTTTGTAAAAAAATCAGCTGACCATAGGTTGATGGATTTATTTCTGGGTTCTCAATTCTGTTCCAATGGTGTATGTATCTGTTATTTTACAGTACCAGGCTGTTTAGACTACTGTGGCTGTATACTACTGGGAGTGTGAGACCTCCTACTTTGTTGCTCTTCTTCAATAGTGTTTTGCTTATTTGAGATCTCTTTTCTTCCATATAAAATTAGTGATTTGTTTTTCCATATCCTTAAAGGTTGTTGATAGGATCTGGATTGGGATTGCATTGAATATATAGATTGCTTTGAGTAGTACTGACATTTTCAAAATACTCAGTTTTCCTATTCATGAGCATGGTATGTTCTTCCATTTATGTAGGTCTCATATGGT
>NW_006921895.1:1551383-1553519 GCF_000298275.1 Orycteropus afer afer | reverse complement strand
TTTAACTTCTTCTTTACCAATTTGGATGCCAGGTGTGTTTCTTGTAGATAGTTTATTGATTCATTATGTTTTCTTATCCATTCTGCAACTCTTTATTTCTTGAGTGGTAAATTTTATCCATTTACATTCAATGTAGTTATTGACAAGTTTTCCTGGTGGCTAAGGCATTTGACTACTAACCAGAAGGCTGGTGGTTCAAACCCACCAGCCGTCAGAAGAAAATCTATGCAATCTACCTCCTTAGAAATATGACCTCAGAAACCCAAGGAGACGTTGCGATGATTTGGATTCAGTTTGATAGTAGTGAGCTTGAGTTTTATGAATTTGTTGCTGTCATTTTATTACATGGTTTTTCATGGTGTTATGGTTTATTTGTTCCATATATTTTCCTGACCTGAGCTCATTTTGTTTATGAATTGTGTTATCTTTTCCTTCATTGCTGTTGTTTTAGTATTTGCTATATATTTGTGCTTGTCCTCTTTTTTATTGTAATGTGAAAGTTTATCATTTTTCTTTGGGTTTACCCTGTGATTTATAATTTTCTTTTTGAGTTTAAAACAGTCCATTCTATCTTGCAACTCTCTTGACTTCCTCACCATTTATAAGTTCTGTAACTACACTATTTTATCCCTCTTTTTGGCTTGTAGTTGTCCTCATTTGCCAATTAATGTCTCTAGTTACCCATTTACAATCTTGTAAGCTTATTTTACTTTGTGTACTTCCATAATTAGGTTGGTTTCTGGTTTAGGTCATCATGTGTATTAATGGTTGGTTGTTGTTTGCTATTGTTGGTTCTCTGTGCAAAGGACTTCCTATAGTATCTCTGGTAAAGTTGGTCTGGTTTTAAAAAATTCCCTTGATTTCTTCTTATCTGGAAATCTCCTCATTTCACCACCATATTTGAGGGAGAATTTAGCTGATGGCATAGTGCCAAGGCATTTGACCGATAACCAGAAGGCTGGCAGTTCAGCCATCAGCTGATCCTTGGTAGGAAGATTGGGCAATCTACTTCAGTAGAGACACTGTCTCAGAAACCCAAGGAGGGGTCACTATTAGTGAGAATCAACTCTGGCAGTGAGATATATATTAGTGAGAATCAACTCTGGCAGTGATATATATATATATATATATATATATATATATGTGTGTGTGTGTGTGTATATATATATATATATATAATTCTTGGTTGGAAATTTTTCTCTTTCAAAGTTTTATATATACCATACCATTGCCTTCTTGCCTACATGATTTCTGCTGAGAAATCAGAGCTTAGTCTTATTTGTTGCCCTTTGTAGGTAACTTTTCATTTTTCCATACTGCTTTCAGGATTCTTTCTTTGTCTTTGGTTTTGGTGAGTTTGATTAAGATATGTCTTGGCAATATTCTTTTGGGGTCTATCCTCTTTGGGCTTTGTTGGACTTCCTGAAATGATATATTCTCATCTTTCATCGTATCAGGGAACTTCTCTTCCTACAAACCTTGGACTATTTTCTCAGTGGATTTATTTTAATTTTCCTGTTCTAGAATTCTGATTACACATAAATTATTCCTTTTGATTGTATCCCACATGAGTCTTAGGCTTTTTTCATTTTGTTTTGATCTTTTTTTCTGATTGATCCCTTTCTAAAGAAATATTCATGTATTTGTCATCAATCTCATCAATTCTGTCTTCCATTGATTCAATTCTACTCTTTGCCCCTTCAATGTGTTATCCATTTCTGAAAATTTAGTATTAATCTTTTGGATTTCTATGTGCAGATTTTGTATGTATCATTTTTAATTTTTCATTTATTTTGTCATTTTGTTTTTGTATTTTCTTCCAAAATTTTTCTAGTGTTTTGTCTGTGTTTTCCTTAATTTTGTCAGTGTTTTCCTTGATCTGTGTCTCAATCTGTTGAAGGTACCTAAATATAAATCTTTTGATTTTCTTTTCAGGAAGTTCAAATGCTGCTTCTTCTTCAAGGATGTGTTTTGGGTCTGTATCCTTGTCCCTTCTTTCTCCTGTTTTACCTTTTTTTGTGTGTAGACTGTGATGGTCTGTTGTTTCTGAGACATTGTGACTTTGTTGTATTTATATATAATGGTTGATTGTATGTTGGAGTGATTTGCCCAAGATTTTTCTTTTCTTTTCTTTTT
>NW_006921895.1:1545302-1550066 GCF_000298275.1 Orycteropus afer afer | reverse complement strand
GAGAGAAAATGCCAAAAACTAGAACCTGGGAATGGAAGAAGAAAGCATAATATAAAAAGGATGGGGAAATTAAATAAATAAATACAACTTAAAAAAAAAAAATCTGGACAGGGCAGGGCACCCAGGCTCCATCAGAGCATGAAGACTTGGATGGAATTTCTGATGTCCCAGAAGGTGGGTGGGAGTGAGGGATGTCCACAGCTACATTCAGCAAGAGATTGTGGGGTATAAGAGTCATAAAGGGGATATTGCATCTTTCCAGTCCTCAGCATCCAGTATGTTCTTGATGTCCACAAAAAATGGAGCATATATTTAGGTGCCTGGAATATGAGAGAAATCTGTCACTTTAAATATTTAAAATGATTAAACCACTTGTTAGCATTCAAAATGGCTGTGCCCTCTGGACAGCTCAAAGTCCACAGCTCAGTTTGTCTCCCTCTTCCCTGCTTCCCCTTTTATTCACCAGCCACCAATGCAGTCCCCCATTCAGCCCCTGGCTAGCAGTGCTGATTTTTGGTTAATTCTTAGGTCCTAGCACCACTTGGCAATATCCAAACTGTCTGTGTCATCAGGATCACTGACAATCCTCAGCTCCATATGTTTCCTTTTTTTGCTGTTTCCATGCAAGTTCTTCTACTAGTTGGAGTTTTGTCCATTTCTGTATCCTTCCTTTCAAAGCTCAGGGCTCCAGGATTATCTACTGTGTCTGTATTAATTGGTTCTTCTTTTCTTTGTTGAAGAGGGTCTGTGTAGTTTGTCTGCCTGTTCTGCCATCTTTGAGGAATCTCCATCTCCATAAGATTTAAATTGGTTATTTTTCAGAAGCATATAACCAAGACATTTTTCTTAGTTTGTCTTTGTCTGGAAGCTTCACTGAAACCTGTCTACCATGGCCAAACCTTCTGGCACTCATCATAGTGGTGACATAACCTCTAACACCATAGCAACATGCAAGCCAGCATAGTACAATAAACTGACAGATGGGTGGTGGCTGAAACCTATTCACAAGTGGTAACCCTCCTTGGTGAAAGTACTTCATGAGCAGAGTTTGAGACATAAATAAGTCTTCCACTACAACTTCAAGTTTCAATTGCAATCCCTCTTTCTAATCTTCTTTCAGAAGTTGGCTAAATCCACTGGAAGGAATCTTGCACTCCACTAAACTCTCAGTTTAATGAATAATTAAGTTTTCCTTTTTCAAATAGTTGACTCAGATGCCAAAGTTACTACTGATGTAATAAGAGGGTTTTGGATGTTGCAGGCAAGTTAAACTGGCTGATAACAAGATGGAAACATCTCATTGTAAAGGCAAAACATTCCTTATGGGAATGCTTCTTCAGAATTTGAATTGAGAAAAGGAAGGTGGTAAGGTCTTGGTAAGAGTACTGTAGGTAAAGAGAAAAGCCATCTTGCTTCCCTTCCATTTGTAGTTTTGTGACCTGGAGTATGTTACTTGAGGGTATCACAATACCATTGTGAATATAAATAACATAGTGCTCAGGCATTGGGAAAACATTACAAAACACTAAGACCTCTACAAATGTTTTTTCATGGTTATTGCTATGTTCCATAGTCTAGAGGATTAGTCACATGTCCTTTATTCATTATACTTTCGTGAATCAAATTTGAGGAAAGCGAATGGATATTTTAAATATATTAAAAATTAATTTCTATTGTGGATTTTGGATTTAATACAAATGTATCCCATTATTTTACACTAAATAGTCAATAAATAATAATCTTGTATATAACTAGAAAATGATACTATATTTATCAACCTCTATAGTCCATTACATATAGAGAAATTAATTATCCCCTAGGTACTAGGAGTTGTGGTGGTGTAGAGAGTAAGGCATATGGCTGCTAACCAGAAGGTCAGCTGTTCACCCCCATCAGCTATTCTGTGAAACAAAGAAGAGACAATCTACTTCTGTAAAGATTTACAGTCTTGGAAACCCAATGGAGCTACTATCAGTGGAAATTGACTTGATGGGAATGGGTTTGGTTTTTGGTTTTTGGTTTATGTACCAAGCTAAGCTATGAATATAAAGTGGTGTTTAAACATCATGCATCTTATCATCTGGAAGGAAAGAAATGTTACGTCAAATTCCATAAAAAGGATTTAGTACTTAAAAATTGTGTTGACTTATAGGAAAGAAAGGAATGGGTGTTATGAGAGAGAAAAGTAGAAGGACCTTCTGGTATGTGGTGGTCAAGGAGAGGCCTCTCTGAGGAATGAATGTTATCTGAGATCATGATAAGCAGGCACTGGCCAGATAAAGAGTTAGGGGAAGAAACTATAAAAGAGAGAACAGCCTCTGGGCTGGGACTGAGTTAGGACAAAGTTTTATACAATGGAAAAATAGAAAAGTTTGGTAAAATAAGTATGTCCACTTTAGGGCAGAGCATTATGATATGGCATTTTAGCAGAGTAATAATTTTGTGCAAGATATTAAAGCTCTCTATGCTTAAGTTTCCTCATCTGTAAAATGCAGCTAATAAGAGTGTATTTAAAAATCTGTGATACGCAGATGACAAGACCTTGCTTGCTGAAGGTGACAAAGATATGAAGCACTTACTAATGAAGATCAAGACCACAGTGTTCAGTATGGATTACACCTGAACATAAAGAAAACTAAAATCCTCACCACTGGACCAATAAGAAACATCATTATAAATGGAGAAAAGATTGAAGTTGTCAAGGATTTAATTTTACTGGGATCCACAATCAATGCCCATGGAAGCAGGAATGAAGAAATCAAATGATATATTGCACTGGGAAAATATTCTCCAAAAGACCACTTTAAAGTGTTAAAGAGCAAAGATGTGATGCTGAAGACTAAAGTGTGTCTGATCCATGCCTTGGTATTTTGTATTTTCTCATATGCATGTGAAGGCTAGCCAAAGAATATAGAAGATTGAAGAAGAATTGATGCATTTAAATTGTGGTGTTGGGGAAGAATATTGAATATATGATGGAGTTCTAGAAGAATGAACAAATCTGCCTTGGAGGAAATACAACTGAAATGCTCCTTAGAAGTGAGAATGGCCAGACTTCATCACTCATACTTTAGTTATGTTGTCAGAAGGAACCAATCCTTAGAGAAGGATATTATTCTTGGTAAAGTAGATGGTCAGCTAAAAAGGGGACAATCTGAAATGAGATGGACTGACACAATGGCTGCAAAGATGAGCTCAAGCTTGGCAATGATTGCGAGCATGGCACAGGACCAGGCAATGTTTTGTTCTGTTGTACACAGGGTCACTATGAGTCAAATCTGACTTGATGGCACCTGACGACAACAACATTGGGTTGAAGTCAAGTAAACACATAAGACAGTTGAAATTGTGTATGCACATAGTAAATGATTGTACAAATTTATTAATATTATAATGCTGTTGTAGCACAATATGTTATTTTAAAATTGCTGACTCAATCACTAGTGACAGCTCAGAAGATTTAATTATTTCTAAAAGCATAGTATAAATGGTTTAAGCCTTGGAGCACAGCCCAGCTGACAGAAATTGGTAGAAAGGAATGGGGAAGAAATGCAGGAAAAGTAGAGAGCTTAATAACTCATCTCACAAGGTGAGATTAAATGCTAAGATTGATAGAACACAAAAGGGAGAGGTAAGAAAGCTACTCAAAGTTTCCAAAATAACCACAGGAAAACTAAAAACAGTGATGTAACTAAGGAGAAGATGTGGGAAAGGAAGATAGTAGTGAAGGATAACTGAGCCGATGCTCATGTGTTTAAGAACTGCATCCACCTGCATCAACATTACCTACCTTTTAGGACAAAAAACTGAGACAGCCTATGTCAACATCACTTAATTGTTTGTACCTGAAAAATGTTGCCTAAGAAAGATGTTATAATCCAATATATAATATTGTTTCCTTCTGAAAATTCCAGCATCAATTTTTCTGACACAATTTTTCTGAGTTGGCTCACCTAGGAAAACATCTCTCTTATCAACCCTTTCTTATTCAGAATTGTTGTTCAATCCCAGTCACTTAAACCACTGGCCTGTAGGCCTCAAGAATCTATAAAGATGCATTGTAACCTCCCAGCTCTGAGACTAAACATTATAAAGGTGACATGTTCCATTAATGCAATGATTTTTTAGTAAATTTACCTTTGTTTATTAACATATTGTCTGGTGACAATATGAAGGAGGTTGACATAGCAAAATATTAACAAATAAAATCAAGTTGATAGTTCAAGAAACATTAATAGGAACATATTATTTGGAGATTTAAATGAAATACCAGAAAAGTCCAACAGAAACATGTCATGTTAGAAATGAAGCTCAGATGTGGAGAGATTGGGACTCTCATACACTGCTGGTGAGACTGTAAAATGGTACAACCATTGTGGAAAACAATATGGCGACTCCTTCAAAAGTTGGAACTAGAAATTCATTCCATTTGACCCAGCCATTCCATTACTAGGTATATACCCTAAAGAAGTTTGAGCCATGACAAGAGCAGATATATGCACACCCATGTTCATCGCAGCACTATTTACAAAAGCCAATAGGTATCCATCAACTGAGGAATGGATATCTAAACTATGGTACATACACACAATGGAATACTATGCAATGATAAAGAATAATGTAGAATCTGCAAATCACCACATAACATGGACGAATTTGGAGGACATTATGCTGAGTGAAATAAGTCAATCACCAAAGGACAAATATTGTATTGGTCTGTTATTGTAATAGTCAAGGAATCACTTATCTATGGAAGGTCATTTT
>NW_006921895.1:1542315-1544267 GCF_000298275.1 Orycteropus afer afer | reverse complement strand
CTATCGGGAGGAAGTGGGAGAGGAGCATTGTGCTAAATTATGGTCAATGTCATGAGACAAAGTGTATGTGATCTGCTGTATGGAAAGTGTATTTGCTCTGTAAATTTTCACCCAAATCACAATAAAAATAATAATTAAAAAAAAAATGAAGCTCAGAAACAGTCACCTCAGAAATAGAGTTGAGGTGTATAATAATTGCCTTCATCACAAGATTTTATGTAGTATTTCAGTGTTTTTTGACACATAAATATTCTTTTGACAAAGACAAAAAAAGTAACACTAAATGAAAAGGGTTTATCAGTTTGTCATACTGTAGTGGCTTGTGCATTGTTATGAGGCTTGAGGCTGTGCCACCGGTGTTTCAAATGTCAGCAGAGTTGCACATGGTGCACAGGTTTCAATGCAGTTTACAAACTGAGATACACTAGGAAGAAGGAAGAGACCATCCACTTTTCAAAGAGTTGGCTAGAGAAATCCTTATGAATAGCAGAGAAACATTGTATGATACATTACTGGGCAGCTTTATGAATAGCCTGGAAACATTGTCTGATACAGTGCAGGAAGACCAGTCCTTCACGTCAGAAGGCACTCAAAATATGACTGGGAAAGAGCTGCCTCCTCAGAGTAAAACCAACCTTAATGATATGGATAAAGTAAAGCTTTTGGGACCTCCAATTGCTGATGTGGCACATCTCATATTGAGGAGAAATAGCTGCAAACATCCATTAATAATCAGAACATGGAATGTACGAAGTATGAATCCAGGAAAATTGGAAGTTGTCAGAAATGAAATGGAATGCATAAAGATTGATATCCTAGGCATTGTTGTTGTTGTTGTTTGCCGTTGAGTCGGCCCCAACTCATAGGTACCCCTCTTTGGTTTTCTGAGGCAGTATCACTATGGAAATAGATTGCCCAACCTTCCTTCTGAGGAGTGGCTGGTGGGTTTGAACCACAAGCCTTCTGGTTAGCAGTCAAGTGCTTTAGGCACTACACTACCAGAGCTCATAGGCATTAATGAGCTGAAATGGACCAGTTTTGGCCATTTTGAATCAGAAAATCATATGATCTACTATAGCCAGGAATGACTATTTGAAGAAGAATGGCATGGCATTCATCATCACAAAGGATGTTTCAGGATCTGTCCTGAAGTCCAATGCTGTCAGTGATAGGAATAATATCCATATACCTACAAGAAAGACCAGTTAATACTTCTATTATTCAAATTTATGCACAAACCACCAAAACCAAAGATGAGGAAATTGAAGATTTCTATCAACCTCTGAAGTCTGAACTTGACAGAACATGCAATCAAGGTGTCTTAATAATCACTGGTGACTGGAATGCAAAAGTTTGAAATAAAGAAGAATCACCGGGAGTTAGAAAATTTGGTCTTGGTGACAGAAATAACACTGGAGATTGAATGATAGAATTTTGCAAGACCACTGACTTATTCATTGCAAATACCTTTTTTCAGCAACACAAATGGTGGCTATACACATGGACTTTGCTAAATGAAGTACACAAGAATCAGATTGACTACATCTGTGGCAAGAGGCAATGGAAAATATCAATATATTTAGCCAAAACTAGGCCAGGTGCTGATTGTGGAACAGACCATCAACTGCTCATATGCAAGTTCAACTTGAAGTTGAAGACCATTAAAAAAAGTCCATGAGAGCCAAAATATGACCTTGAATATATCCCTCCTGAATTTAGACACCATCTGAAGAATAGATTTAGTAGATTTAATGTATTGAATGAAAAACAGAAAAATGTGGGATGACATCAAGAACATCATTCATGAAGAAAGCAAGAGGTCATTAAATAGACGAGAAGGGGAGAAAAGACCAAAATGAATGTCAGAAGAGACTCTGAAAAGCCCTTGAATGGAGAGTAACTAAAGCAATGGAAGAAATGATAAGATAAATGAACTGAGCAGATTTCAAGAG
>NW_006921895.1:1534195-1542115 GCF_000298275.1 Orycteropus afer afer | reverse complement strand
ATGCAAGAAGCATCAAAAGAAGATGGAAGGAATACACAGAGTCACTGTACCAAAAAGAACTGGTCAATCTTCATCCATTTCAGGAGGTGGCATATGTTCAAGAACAAGTGGTATTGAAGGAAGAAGTCAAAATTACATTGAAGGAATTGTTGGAGAACAAGTCTCCAGGAATTGATGGAATACCTACTGAGATGTTTCATAAATGGATTCCCTGCTGAAGGCACTCACTAGGCTATGCCAAAAGATTTGGAAGACAGCTACCTGGCCAACTGACTGGAAGAGATCCATATTTGTGCCCATTCCAAAGACAAGTGATCCCACAGAATGTGGAAAATATCAAACAATGTCATTAATATCACACACAAGTGAAATCTTACTGAAGATAATTCAAAAATGGTTGCAGGAGCATATTGACAGAGAGCTTCCAGAAATGCAAGCTGGATTCAGAAGAGGACGTGGAGTGGGGTAATATCATTGCTGATGTCAGATGGATCTTGGCAGAAAGCAAAGAATACCAGAAAGATGTTTACTTGTGTTTTATTGCCTATGCAAAAGCATTTGATTGTGTAGATCATAACAAATTGTGGATAACATGAGAAGAATTGGAATGCCAGAACAAACACTTCATTGTATTCATGTGGAACCTGTAAAAGACCACAAGACTGTTGTTTGAACAGAACATGGTGGCATTGCATGGTTTAAAATCAGGCAGGTAGTGTCAGGGTTGTATCCTTTCATCATACTTATTCAATCTATATGCTGAGCAAATAATCCGAGAAGCTTGACTATATGGAGAAGTACATAGCATCAGGATGGTAGGAAGAATTATTAACAACCTGAGATACACTGATGACACAACTTTGTTTGGTGAAAGTGAGGATGACTTGAGGCACTTACTGATGAAGATTGAAGACTACAGTCTGCAGTATGTATTACATTTCAATATAAAGAAAACAAAAATCCTCACAACTGGATCTATAAGCAGCATCATGATAAATGGAGAAAAGATTGAAATTGTCAAAGACTTCACATTGCTTGGTTCTGCAATTGATGCCAAAGGAAGCAGTAGTCAGGACATCAGATGACACATAGCAGTGGGCAAATTGGCTGCCAAGTTCCTTTTTCAAATGTTGAAGAGGAAAGATGTCTCCTTGAGGTCTAAGGCACACCTGAGACAGGCCGTGGTATTTTCGTTGCATCATATGCATGTGAGAGCTGGACAATGAATAAAGAAGACCAAAGAAGAATTGATGTTTTGAGTTGTGGTGTTGGAGAAGGAAGCTGAAAGTACCACGGACTGTTAAAAGAACTAACAAATATGTCCTGGAGAAAGTGCTGCTAAATACTCCTTGGAAGCGAGAATGGCCAGACTTAGTCTCATCTACTTGGGTCATGTTGTCATAAGGGGCCATTTCCTGGAGAAAGATATCATGCTTGGTAAGGTGGAGGGTTGATGAAAGAGGGGAAGGCCCTCAACAAGATGGATTGACAGTGGCTGCAGTGATGGGTTCAAGTATAGCAAGGATTGAGCTGGTGTGGGACCGGGTGGTGTTTTGTTCTGCTGTGCACAGGGTTGCTATGAGTCATAAATGACTCCACGGCACCTAACAACAACAAATTAAAAGGTAGAAATGATCAGCACCAAACTATGATGGTTCAGTTTCCAGAATGTCAATCCCACAGGCCTTTCAAGTGTGTGAAACCTCACTTGAGTAAACCTCACTTGATTCTGCAGATGCAGCAGTGTATGGCCCTCAAAAGAGATTCTTTAAACCTTTGAGGAAGTCTGTAATTGAGGTGATACTGAGCCTGCATTTGAATCACAATGGCTAAAAATGAGTAGATAAGATCAAGATGTTCTTTTCTTTATTGTGCTGCTGATTTAAATTTTTCCTCCATCAGGTTTCAATTTTGTGGGTGTTTTTACTCTCTTTTGGAATCAGGATTAAAGTGGATAAGGAAGAGAAATGGAGCGAAGTAACCAATTTATGTGCCTTTTTAAGGATTCCTGATTACATTCTGGTTAAAGTTCTAAAACCAAAAGTTTGGTGATTCAAACCTACCAGCCATTCCGTGGGGGGAAAAAAAAAAAGTAGCAATCTCCTTCCATAAGAATTTACAGCCTTGGAAACCCTAGGGGGCAGTTCTACTCTGTCCTGTAGTGGCACTGTGAGTCAGAATCAACCGGACAGTAGTGTGTATAGACATTGATACTGATGTGTCCTTTTAAGTTCCTAACAAACCCATTCTTGAGGATCTAGGGCTACAATGTGAACCTGTTGTGGCTGTTATGGAATTTTGCCCCTCTGATTTCCCTTCAAGAGTAAGACCCTTCTGTGAGGAACCTTCAGCTGCTGCACCTTCACTCAGAGAACATGCTCTTCCTATTTTCAGCCTGTTACTGACTACAGTGATGGTACTAGAGCCAGGTCGTTAGATGTCGTTGAGTCATTTTTGACTCACAGTGACCTCGTGCATAAAATAGAAATGCCCTATTGGATTTTCTTGATTGTAATTTTTACAGAAGCTGATTGGGGGGGGTGCAAACCACCAACATTTCGATTAGCAGCTGAGAGCTTAATCATTTATACCATTAGGGTCCCTAGAGCCAGGTTATTCCTGAACTAATCTGGATTTCTTTTAGGGGTTTGTCTTTGCTCTGAGGCTGCCCACTGACCTAGCCAAGACTGTCAGAGCTGTGCTATGGCTTGAGGTATTTTCCCTGTCCCCCTTCCTTCTCTCTCCTTTCATAAGTATTAGACCTGCATCATGGACTGAAAGCTTTCCCTGCCCAAGCATTCTCCCCCAACAAGCCTTTTGCCTATCTATTTCTGTCTAGGCATCTGCTTCTCAGAGGATCTACTGACTCTAGTATGGGGCCAAGGTATTAGATGATGAAAAAAAAAAAAAAAAAAAGTGTGTGAGGGGGCTTACCTTGCCCTATTCATGAGATGGAAGTGTGTCCTGTGGTCCTTCCATTTCCTGAATCTTACAAGGAACTTAAGGAACGCTTGGAAGCCCTTTACAATTTCTCTGGAGAAAAGGAGAGGCTGGGCTCTTAATATGTCATGCCTCTAGATTATTATTAGAAAGTGCTCTGCATCTTAGCAAATTTTCTACTTAAAAGTGAAAGGATATGCACGAGTATATGGTGAGCCCCTGGACACATGCAGAAACATGGTTTGAATTGCATGGATCCTTTGAAAGACATGGCAGTGTGTGTGTGTGCATGTTACAGACAGGGTCTATGCCATGTGGCCAACAAGGAGAGGGAGCACCTGTATCCCCTGCCAAGCAACAGCTTATTGTCACTTTCTAATAGGTCCTTCAGGTTTGGCCTGATCCTAGTCCACTCCTTCCTGGGGCAGCCTATGTCCCAAGGCTAAGGGAGGTGAGGAGACAATGGCTTGGTCAGTTTTTCCTCTCAGGGCACAAACATGGAGCAAATCTTTTACTCCAGAGCTCCACCTATTGTGTTGGTGGGAGAAGCCACTATAGGCCTCCTTCACAGCCTGACCTCCTGCCTTCTACAGATGTGAAGCCCTAATGAACATCTTGAATCCAAATTTCATTTTGTCTTCTGTTTGGCTCTGGAAAATGTAACTGGAACAGACACTGAGCTTAAATGTAAAAGAAAGAAAACACAGAAAGAAAATGGAAATAAATTAGAAGAAAAGACATTTTCAGGATGAGGGACAGTAAAAGTAAACATACATTTTTTGGTTTCTTAATAAAGCATTTTATATCCTATGAATTATTATTGTATGCAATGTTGCAGAACAGAAATAATCATTTGCACCATGCATATTAGATGGACACCAAATAGGTTGACTACCAAGTGAGATTTTATAGGACAATAATATTCCAAGTGGTTAGGGAAACAGAAGGGTTCATAAAGGCTTTTGAATTCTGGAGGCAAATTCTGAAGAAATTTTGAAATGAAATGGGAGTCAGAAATGGTTAGATCCTTGAGAAGGGAGAATCATATGAACCACATGCTCTACCAGTACAAACAAGTTCACCTGGAAAGCCTTAGTGACAGATTGTTCAGTGGCCTAGAAGACAGAGGGGTCCAGGAGCTGGGTTCGAGTGACTTTGTTGCTTAGCAGCTGTGTCATTAATTTCCCTGGGCCTCAATTTCCTCATTTATAGAATGGGGCTAAGTAAAGTAGCTATATCTTAGAGTTAGTGTGAGGCTTGAATAAATGTGCTCAGGTAAAATCCTCCAAATAGGTTTTCTAATGTCATATTTGAGAAGCCTTCATTAGTTAGGCAAGTTATTCTCCTTGGAGGAGAGGCATCTCCAAAACCTTAATACTCAGAAAAGCATATTCCAGGGAGAGACATGGAACTAGATTTTTTGTGGTCCCAACAAGGAAGAGAAATATACTGAGTTTTCAGAGGTTGCCATTTCCTATGGACTACCACCTGCACCCTACCCTTTAACAGAAGTTCTCCTCAATGGATTCAGTTATTTGCCTTGGTCTCTACTCCATCTTCTCTGTGAAGGTGACTCTGAAAGTATAAACCCTTCTACCAAATTATGGACACAGTAGGGGCCAAACTCTATATATGTGCTCAAAAAAATATACTGAATTTGAATATTGGAAAGTTTAGTACCACTTTCTGTACACATACAACACATCAAAATAAGTTGACAAAACCATGTGCGTCTGTGCCTAGTTCTTTCTTTTGTTAAGCCCACACTGTGGCCAGCAGATGGAGACAGTTGATCATATTTGAACTGTAGGAAAACTAGGTTTTCTGAAGTTTTTGGAGGCACCACTCTCCTTTATTACATTTTGCTTGTTATTTATTGAGTATTCTTTTCTGTTTGAATAGAATCAAGTTTGCACCTCAGGGAAAGAATTAAAGTAATCAAGAAGGCAACTGTAAGGAAAAACAAAGTAGGGGTAAAGGTCTTTAAAAATATCGTTGTTATATTTATTCTAAACCAATTTTTGGAAGGGCAACATTTTGTTTGGGGGAGGGGAAGAGGAAAAGGCCTAAGAGTCACTGGGTTGGGAACAACTGATTTACACACCACCCATAGTTACAAATTGTCTTAGTATGCTCTCGTAGCATAGTAGCTAAGACACTTGCCTGCTAACCAGACGGCTGGCGGTTCAAACCCACCAGCCACTCCTCGGAAGGAAGGTTGGGCAATCCTACTTCCATAGTGATACTGCCTCGGAAACCCAAGGAGGGGTCGCTATGAGTCGGGGCCGACTCGACGGCACATAACAACAACAACAACAACAACAACAACATAGTTACAAATTAGTTACAAACCAACCCCCATAAAGCCTATTATATTAAAAATTTGAGGAACATATAATGATTCTTAGGAGCTCTGCTGGTGTGGTGCCTAAGGCATTTGACTGCTAACCAGAAGGTTGGTGGTTCAAACCCACCAGCCATTCCTCAAAAGGACTACTGGGCAATCTCCTTCTGTAGAGATACCGCCTTGGAAACCCAAGGAGGGGTCGTTATGAGTCGAAGCTGACTCACAGCAGTGAGGTTTTTTTTTTTTTTTTTACAATGGTTCTTAATAATAAATGGGTGTTACTTTGTGATGTGAATCAAAACATTATTATTATTATTGTATTATAACGTTAAAGATGTTTTAGTGTATCTGGAAGTGCTTATTTAATATTTGTATGCAAAGAAAGGTACACTATGTTGTTGTTGTTGTTGTTATGTGCCGTCGAGTCAAACCCAACTCATAGCTACCCCTCCTTGGGTTTCCGAGGCAGTATCACTACGGAAGTAGGATTGCCCAAACTTCCTTCCGAGGAGTGGCTGGTGGGTTTGAACTGCCAGCCGTCTGGTTAGCAGGCAAGTGTCTTAGCCACTACGCTACCAGAGCATACTAGGACAAATATTTGACTAACTGTTGTTAGATACAAACCATACCTAACTGTTCCAACTTACGTACAAATTCAACTTAAAGACATATTTAGAAATAAAATATGTTCCTATTCCAGGGACTGCCTGTATTTTGAACAATCACTCAAACATATAGGTATGTCAATTGAGCAATTCATTTCTGGCTCATCCTTACTCTCATATATAATTCCAAACCTACTGCTGTCAGATTGATTTCAACTCACAGTGACTCATAGGACAGAGTAGAACTGCACCATATGGTTTCCAAGCCTGTAAATCTTTAAGGAAACAGATGGCCATATCTTTCTCCTGCAGAGATGTGCTGAGTTCAAACCATAGACATTTTGGTTATCAACCTAGTACTTTAAACACACCAGGGCTCCTCATATATAATTACTGGTGTAAAATTGAGGGTTCTGACTCTACAGAAGGTCATAACTGTTGTAAATGTTTAAATCTTTTCTGGGATGTTCAGAGCAGCATGAATTCCAAGGCTGAATTTTGCTTCAGGTTTATCTATCTATTATCTTCAGCCATGTGCCTGCAAATCGGATGCTAAGGGATCACTCTGTGTGAGGACTTGGTAAGAAAAGCCATAGGAACGTTTAATTTCTCTCTGAATATAAAGTGTCTTTGTGCACAAATATATTGCAATACTGAGGCATACAAGTGTCTATGGGATGAAAAAAAGGGCTATGAGAAATGCAGGAAAAAAAAACAATATGAACCAAGTATGCAGTTTAGAAAGTTAAGTGTCAGGATTGGGGAATATTATAAAATATATTGATAAGAGAAAATAAAAATTGTCCACATGCCATAGTAATTATTTATACTTCAATGTAGAATTAAAATGAAAGATCCATAACTTTCCATTTTTGACATATTCAATGGCTTCAGAATTGTGACTTCATGAGAGAGACAGAGGATGCCCATACTTTCAAGTAAGATCAGGGTGGAAGGTCAGAGTCGAGGAGCAGAGAGGGTGTCTGTGTACATGCAGTATATGCATGTGCAAATGTGGGATGTATGTATATGCACATATGTTATATATATGCTCACATGTAGAATGTGTGCACATGACCACCTGGGATATGTATGTGCATGTACAAGGTGTGTGCGCACACATGTAGTGTATATGCACACATATAGTGTGTATACGCACACACATGAGGTATGTATGAACACATGTGGGGTGTGTATGCACACAGGTATCAATGCACACTCATAGGGAGTGCGTGTATACATGTGGGTTTTGTATGCTCACATATGCTGTGTGAGCGTGTATGTGGTGGGTGTGTATGTGGTGTCTGTATGTATACATATGGGGTATCTGGTGGGTAGATATACACACATGTGGGGTATGTATGCACACATATATGGGGTGTATGTGTACATGTAGGGTGTATAAATAATATATCTGATTTTGTGCTACAGACTCTAGGAATATATCTGTTTATTTGTGTAAGTGTAAAGTTACTAGAAAAGATTACATAAGTGAAGGGAGGGAAGCAATGAAGAAAGTTAACTTAAATATTTTCACAATGGATAATTTAAAAATAACTTTAAAATACCTTTAAAAATCCCAGTGTAACAATATTCTTCACAACATTGTTTGAAAAAAGTAAAAAACATTTTTTAAGTATAAAAATTTTGACCTCACTGCTTTATTTATAAATGAGATTCCAGAAAAAAAAAAAACAGTTAAAAAATCAGGGAAATCATTTAGCAAATTAGAACAAATTCATTCATGAAAATGTATTGTCTGTTGTGATAATAAGTAAATAATATAAAATTAGTGCATATTCTTAACATTATTTAAAAACATAAGAATACAAAATTATGCAATCAGTATGAAGAAGAAAATATTTAAAACACAATTTCATAGAAAATAGTACTGAAAGAAAATTTGTCCATCGTGTAAATGCTTAGGTTATACTTATGTTGCTGTTGTTAGGTGCCGTTGAGTTGGCTCTGACTAATAGAGACCCTGGCTGGCGGTTCAAACCCACCAGCCACTCCTCAGAAGGAAGG
>NW_006921895.1:1530717-1533642 GCF_000298275.1 Orycteropus afer afer | reverse complement strand
GTCTTTGCTCTCCAGCACTTCAGAGAGGTCTTCTGCAGGATATTTGCCCAGTGCAATACTTCTTTGGATTAATTGACTACTGTTTTCATGGGTGTTGATTGTGGATCTAAGTAATATAAAATCTTTGACAACTTCAATCTTTTCTCCATGCATCTTGAAGCTACTTATTGGTCCCATTGTATTTTTGTTTTCTTTACGTTGAAATGTAATCCATACTGCAGGCTGTAGTCTTTAAACTTCATCAGTAAGTGCTTCAAGTCATTCTCACTTTCAGCAAGCAAGGTTGTGTCATCTGCATATCATAGATTGTTAATGAGTCTTCCTCCAATCCTGATGCCATAGTCCAGATTCTTCACATAGTCCAGATTCTTGGATTATCTGCTCAGCATACAGATCGAACAAGTATGGTGAAAGGGTACAACTCTGATGTACTCCCTTCTTGATTTTAAACCATGAATTATCCCCTTGTTCTGTTCAAACCACTGCCTCCTGGTCTATGTACAGGTTCCTCATGAGCACAATTATGTGTTCTGAAGTTCCCAATTTTCTCAATGCTATCCACAATTTGTTATGATCCACACAGTTGAAAGCTTTTGCATAGTAAATAAAACACTAGTCAATATCTGTGGTAGTTAAGGTTGTTGTCAACTTGGGTGGGCCTGGTTGAGAGGCTGGGCAGCTGGAGGTAGTTATTACCCACGAGACTGGCAATCAACTCCATGGTGGAATCTACTGGAGCGGCTGAGTAGCTGCCTTAGGGATGTGGTCTGCTTCCAGCGTATAAGGGGAAGCTTTGGGATTGGTGTCTAACCTTTTGTCATTCTTGAACCCTGCATGTAGCCAAGTCATTATTCAACAGCCTGCCATGCCCTGCTTCTCAAATTATCTGCTCATCTGGACTTGGATTAGTGGCCTGCCATGTTGTTTGGTAACTTTGATATTATGCATTTTTACTTGTCAACCTTGGGCTTGTCAACCTCAGCAGCCAGCAGCTGTCTCTAGCTAGAAAAGTCTCTAGTTTCAGTGGACCAGGAGCAGGAGGCAGAGCTGAAGCCTAGGTTGAGGGGCTTTCACCCAGTCCCTAGAGCTTGGCACTTAAAGCATCCAAAATTTTAAGAGAATAAACTCCTGTTTTTTCAAGCCATTCTGTTTGTGATATATACCCATCAGAGTGGCACAAGATAACCAAAACATCTTTTTGGTATTCTCTACTTTCAGTCAAGATCAGTCTGACATCAGCAATGATATCCCTCGTTCCACATCCTCTTCTGAATCTAGCTTGCATTTCTGGCATTTCCTTGTCAATATACTTCTGCAACCATTTTTGAAATATCTTCAGCAAGATTTTACTTGTGTTTAATATTAATGATATTGTTCAATAATTTCCACATTCTGTGGGATCACCTTTCTTTGGAATGGGTACAAATATGGATCTTTCCAGTCAGTTGGCTAGGTAGCTGTCTTCGAAATTTCTTGGCATAGATGAGTAAATGCCTCCAGCACAGCATCTGTTTGTTGAAATATCTCAGTGGGCATTCTGTCAATTCCTGGAGCCTTGTTCTCTTTGCCAATCCATTGAGCACAGGTTTGGCTTCTTCTTTCAATACCATTGGTTCTTGATCATATGCCATCTCCTGAAATGGATGAATATCCACCAATTCTTTTTGGTACAGTGACCGTGTATTCCTTCCATCTTCTTTTGATTTTTCCCACATTCAATATTATGCCCTAACAACCTATGTTGTTAGGTGTCGTTGAGTTAGCTCCTACTCATAGCGATCTTATGTACAACAAAATGAAACACTGCCTGGTCCCATGTCAACCTCACAACCCTTGCTATACCTAAGCCTATTGTTGCAGACACTGTATCAATCCATTTTGCCAATTGCCTTCTCCTCTTTCATTGACCTTCCGCTTTACCAAGCATGATATCCTTCTCCAGGGAATGGTCCCTTCTGACAACATGACCAAATTAGGTCAAGCAGATGAAGTCTGGTCATTCTCACTTCCAAAGAGCATTCTGGCTACACTTCTTCCAGGACAGATTTGTTCATTCTTTTAGCAGTCTGTGGTATTTTCAGTATTCTTAGCCAACACCACAGCTCAAAAGCATCAACTCTTCTTTGGTCTTCTGTGTTCACTGTCCAGTTCTTACATGCATATGAAGTGATTAAAAATACCATGGCTTATATTAGGCACACCTTAGTCTTCAAGGAGACATCTTTGCTCTTTAGCACTTTGAAAAGGTCTTTTGTAGGAGGTTTGCCCAGTGCAATACATGTTTGGAAATCTCGACTAGAGCTTCCATGAGTGTTGACTGTAGATCTAAGTAACATGAAATCTTTGACAACTTCAATCTTTTCTCCATTTATCTTAATGCTGCTTATTGGTCCAGTTGTGAGTGTTTTTGTTTTCTTTATGTTGAGATGTAATCCACACTGCAGACTGTAGTCTTTAATCTTCATCAGTAAGTGCTTTAAGTTATCCTCACTTTCAGCAGGGAATGCTGTGTCATCTGCATATCGCAGGTTAATGAGTCTTCCTCCAATCCTGATGCTGCATTCTTTTTCATATAGTCTAGCTTCTTGAATTATCTGCTCAGCATACAGATTGAACATGTATGATGAAAGGGTACAACCCTGATGTACTCCCTTCCTGATTTAAAATCAAGAATTATCCCTTGATCTGTTCAAACAACAGCCTCCTACTCTATGTACAGGTTCCTCATGAGCACAACCAAGTGTTCTGGAGGTCTCATTCTTCTCAAGATTATCCATAATTTGTTATGATCCACATAATCGAGTGCTTTTGTGTAGTCAATAAAACATAAGTAAACATTTTTCTGGTATTCTTTGCTTTCAGCCAAGATCCATCTGATATCAGCAATGATATCCCTTGTTCCATGTCCTCTTCTGAATCCAGCTC
>NW_006921895.1:1524146-1529907 GCF_000298275.1 Orycteropus afer afer | reverse complement strand
TCTAAATTCAGGAGGGATATAATCAAGGTTATGTTTTGGCTCTCATGGACTTGTTTTTATTTTCTTCAGTGTCAACTTGAATTTGCATATGCGCAGTTCATAGTCTGTTCCACAGTCAGCTCCTGACCTTCTTTTGTCTGAAGATATTGAGCTTCTCCATCACCTCTTTCCACAGATGTCATGGATCTGATTCCTGTGTATTCCATCTGGTGAAGTTCACCTGTATAGACACTGTTTATGTTGCTGAAAAATGGTATTTGCAATGAACAAATCATTGGTCTTGCAAAATTCTATCATGCAATCTCTTGTGTAATTTCTATCACCAAGGCAATATCTTCCAACTACCCAAGATTCTTCTTTGTTTCCAACTTTGCATTCCAATCACCAGTAATAATCAACACATCTTGATTGAATGTTTGGTCAATTTCAGACTGTTGAAGTTGGTCAAAATCTTCAATTTCTTCATCTTTGGCTTTGGTAGTTGTTTCTTAAATTTGAATAATAGTAGCATTAACTGGTCTTTCTTGTAGGCATATGGATATTATTGTACAAGTGACAGCATTTTACTTCAGGACACATCTTGACTATTTTTGTGACAATAAATGTGATGCCATTCTTTTTCAAATTGTAATTTCTGTCATAGTAGATCATATGATTGTTTGATTTAAAATGGGCAAAATCAGTCTATATCAGCTCACAAATGTCTGGGATATCTGTCTTTATGCATTCTATTTCATTTTTGGCAACTTTCAATTTTCCTGAGTGCATACTCTGTACATTCCACATTCCAATTATCAATGGATGTTTGTAGCTGTTTCTTCCCATTTCGTGCCATGCTATACCAGCAAATGGAGGTCCTGAAAGCTTTATTCCATCCACATCATTAAGGTCAACTTTACTTTGAGGTGGCAGCTATTCCCCAGTAATATTTTGTGTGCCTTCTGACCTGAGGGGCTCATCTTCTGGCACTATATTGGAAAATAGTGCAGACCTATTCATGATGTTTTCCAGTAATATATCAGTCAGTGTTTCACTGCTATTCATAATGTTTTCACTAGCCATTCTTTAAGAAGCAGATAGCCTCTTCCTTCTGAGTCTCTCTTAGTCTGGAAGTTCCACTGAAACCTGTCTACCATGGGTGACCCTGCTGGTATTTGAAATACTGGTGGCATAGACTCCAGCCTCACAGTAACATGCAAGCCACCACAGTATGACAAATTGAAAAACAAATGGTGGAGTTATGTTATGGTTATGTTTTTGTTATTCATTTATTTTTTTCTTTCCTGAATTTGTTTGTAGTTTTACTCCAAATTTTAGTGACTATTTTTATTAAAGAGGCACATCCAGGTACATACATAAATACATTTGAAGTGGCCATTTTGTGTAGTTCTATCTTCAATCTCAATTTATTCTTCTGCAAAACCAGGGTGTCTGTTGAATAAATAGAATAACTAATTAAAGTTGTATGTAATGACTAGCTTTTTATAAAAATAAGCATCTTATTCAAGGAAAAATACAAGTATTCTTGCTAATGTGAAACATAAAGTAATAGGAAGCTCTTCTTCCCTTATTGGAAGATTCTCCCACCTACAAAATACCACAGTATTTTGTCTAATATGAGGCCATTCCAGATTATTTCTCGTGGTTCCAGTATTTACATATAAATTCCTTCTCTGGAATAAAAGCCCACAGTGCCAGCAGTCATGAGTTTTTTGAATCCCAAGAATCAACAGGAGAACTCTCAGAACAGGGTGGAGTTGGTTAGGGAGGTACAAAATTTAAAGAAAGAAGATTCGCATAGGGTCTGATGAGGGTGGGATTCCTATATAATTCTGCTTCTGCTTAGACTGTTTATAGATAGCATTTCTTAATAACCACCCATTCAATCCTGTTCACAAATTAAAACGAAAATAAGCCTGTTCTGCATGCTGTGTGCCTAAGGGAACAAAACACACAGAGGCAAACACAAAAAAAATCAAACCAATTGCAGTGAAATTGATTCGTTTCATGGTGACCTTGTGTGTGCCAGAGTCAATGGCTGATTTTTCAGAAGTAGATTTTCTTTTCTTTCTTTTTTTTTTTTTTGCTCTAAAATGATTTATTACTAGAATATGCATCCTAATGAAGAGACAAAACATGGTAAGGGGTATTAAGTATTTGCTGGTCATTCTTTGTAAAGTAATGTGTCTAAGGCACACAGATGCAAATGACCAATTCCTGACTTGCAGACTAATGAAGGATTCCTTCAGGAGGATCATGATGGCTACGACTGTCTGAATTAGGCTGGTGACATCTGTCTAAGCTAAGCTGGTGATGTGCTCATTCTTTCTTTTCTTTTTTATTGTGATTTGGGTGAAAATTTACAGCGCAACTACACTTTCCATACAGCAGTTCACATACACTTTGTCTCATGACATTGACCACAATTTACCACAATGCAACAACTCCCCTCCAACTTCCTCCCCATAGTTACCTCTTCCCTGTGTCCATCCCTCCATGCACTCCTGCCCCCTGAGTTGTCTCTCTGTGCCTGAGCAGCCCTTCTTTCTCTCATACTTATTCTCTCCAAGGACTGTATCTACCTCAGGTAAATGTTCAACTTGATATGCCTGCCTATTGTTTGGCTGGAAGCCACAGGTGTGTGTTCACAGAAGTAGATTTTCATGGCTCCTTTTTGAGGCACCATTGGGTGGACTTGAACCTCCAACCTTGTGGTTAGCAGCCATGTGCATTAACTGCTTGAACCACACAGCAACACCTAATATTACACAAGGCAATCCAGTGTGACTCAGGCACCCAGGCCTGAGAGAAATGCCAGCCAGTACCACTTTCTTTCTATGCCTCTTCTGCTTTGTGTAGAAGCCATCCCTGGGCCTTTGCTCTGGTGAAGGTTGGGTTTGCAATTGCTAATGGGCAGAATAGTTGAAACCACACTTTGTAACACAGAGGGACAGAACTGGTTTTTATCAGGTCAGCAGGGGTCTACACTTGTGGCTCTAAAGAAACATTATCTGTGTCTTAGATAATCTCCTCCTTGACCTCCAGCATTGGTATAGACAATCAAGAACTGACTATGTTCCAACAGAAGGAGATCCAATTATTTCTGTGAATTTCCCAGAGTCTTCCCTTAGACTTCTAAGCCCTCTGTATGTACTTTTCCTACTCTTTGTATTGATAAGCCATGAGAAGGTAAGGAATGGGTACAGCAAGTGCATTCAGAGGATTTGCCATGCAAATCCAAGAAAAAGAGACCTATTTGCCACTCTGCAGAGAGAGCTCCCCACTTCCTGCATAAATCCAGTAACTCTTTGTCCACTCTTCTGGGCTTCTGTGAAGGTTTACAGAATGATTCTTTTTGCCTGGAGGAAGGGGATAAAGGAGGAGCAGGATCAGGGAGAGAAGAAAAAAAGGAGGACATAATCCTGGCTTCTTGAGAATGTGTTTAGTGCCCAGTCATCCTGGTTTTGAGTTGGGGAAATAGTAGCTCTCCTTCTCACAAATAGCAATTTTATCTCACAATTCCAGCAGATACACATTCAGTGGTTCATATTAAATGTTATTTGGATTAGTCATAGACATTTCTATCACACTTTCATTAATTTGGAAGAATAAATCAGCAATAACATGATGTATAATCAAGCAGATGCCAAACTGTGACCCCAAAGTCTTATGAAATAGCAGGCTTTTTTCCTCCTTTTTCTATGATGTGTGTGTTATTTTATTGGACTACAAATTTGCTACAAATGCCTAGTCATTGCTAAAACTTATAAAGTATTCTTGAGGGAGGATAGAATTATCTGAGTATATAAACCAACAACAAATTTTCAACTGTGTTCATTTGAATCCCTTGAGATCAGTTACAGAGGCAAGAATTAAAATCTTTGGAAATGACTCTAAATTAGGATTGCTGAGTGCTGTATAAAGCAATTGTATGCCCTATAGAATATTTTTTTTGTCTTCCATGTGTACACAGTCATAATTAAAATGAATTGTTATAATATTTATTAACAAGTTTTAGATATTTATGCTGCTCAAAAGCATCTGCAATTCTATACAGCTTTAAGGGTGTATGTGTGTGTTATTTTTTAATTAGCTTCAGCGCTTTGTTATGTCTGTTTTCATCTTTCTTGCTCCTTCCTTTTTCTCTGGCTCTTTTCATAACAAAGCTAAGTTACCCTTGAACAAATTTTAAACTTGAAAGATTTAGTAAACAAAAATGCTTTATAATGTTTTTTGGTGGGAGTTCTTAACAGATACATTCTTCCTTTTGAGGTTTTCTCAACTGTTTGATCTTTTCTTCCAACGTGTTTCATCATAATGTTATGGGCAAAGAAACAGGCAGGATAATTAGGCTGGAATGGGTTAGCAGCCAGGATACTGTACCCTTCCTTCAGGACAATGGTCATCCCTGTAAGGTAGTTCTAGCCTGTGGGTCACCCTGATACATAGTGAACGGATAGGAGGAGTGGCTATCTGGATTAGGCCTTGGGGCAGAAACTTGTTATTTGGGGTGAATTTCTTTAAGCTACTGGCATAAGAATTACTCATAAACTTTAGAGAACAAAGCATGGGGTGAAGCCAAGAGGGCAGGCACATTGTAATAGAATTATAGAACTTTCTGCAGTAGGGTGTCTGATGAAGCAGAAATTTCACTTTTGTTTTAAGTTTTGGTTATCTAAAAGTTTCCAGCTGCTACTATTTCTAGGGTGAAGTCACCAAGTTAACACAGAGAAGGATTCAACAGTTTTAAGAATAATCAAATTTGTTCTTTTTAAGTTATGCTACTGCAAAGCAAAAGAAGTCCATTGTTCTTGTTGGCTGTGAATTGGGAATGTTCGTGGCAGGTGGGGGAGGATTCCAGGTGAATATAGGCAGACGAAGTCCTATCACACTTCTCTGGTAGTCTCTGTCACAGGGAAGTGGAAATACCTTTTACCTGCAGTCTTTCTTACCCTGATATTCCCATGTGCTACTCAGATCTGCAACACTGAAGGCCTAGATCTTGTTCAGCTGACACCAGGGTTGACCAATGAAGAGACTGTCATGTGCCTTTTTCAACCAGGACTTCCTACAAGGGACAGTGATCAATGGATTGGAGGATAGTGGAATCAGACTAGACAACTTTCAGGAACATTGTACTTTGTTCTATTCTGCCAAATATGAATCTATTAGTTTTCTAATGCTGCACAACAAATTACCACAAGCTTAAAACTGTACGCATTCATTTTCTCAGCTCTCATAAGTCAAGAATCTAGACATAGTTTTGCAGAATCTTACCAGGATGAAATTAAAATGTCAGCTGGAGTAATAACCTAATCTGAGGCTCAAGGTTCTCTTGCAAATTTACTGATTGTTGAAAGAATGCAGTCTTGTATTTGTAGAACTAAAGCCCTTAGCTTCTATATGTCACCCACTGTTCTCTGCCACATGGCCTTCTCCAAATTAGGGCCGTTTGCATCTTCAAAACCAACAGGAGAGTACCTATGCTGTTTCAAATCTCCCTGATTTCTTCTGTCTTTGATCTCCAGAACTTTCTTTTATTTTTCTTTTCTTCCTCATCTTCTTCTTTTTATCCTTTAAAAAAGTATTTTTTATCATTATAAATGTGGAGAAAAAAAAAAAAAAAAAAGCTCACTTGAGTAGACCAGGCCCACCCAGGGTAATTTCCTATGCTGTTTCAAATCTCCCTGATTTCTTCTGTCTTTGATCTCCAGAACTTTCTTTTATTTTTCTTTTCTTCCTCATCTTCTTCTTTTTATCC
>NW_006921895.1:1515738-1524046 GCF_000298275.1 Orycteropus afer afer | reverse complement strand
AAAAAAAAAAAAAAAAAGCTCACTTGAGTAGACCAGGCCCACCCAGGGTAATTTCCTTTATGATTAGTTGATTTTGAGCCAATTAATTGGGGAGCTTATTTGTATCTGAAAAATTCCTTTACTTTTGCCATATAATATAACTAATCACTGAGTGACATCTCATATTCACAGGACTTGTTAACCCTAAGGGCTAGGGGTTATACAGGGCATGCACCCAAAGGACAGGGGATATTATGAATCATGTTTGAATTCTGCTTACCACCCTAAGAATATTCCTTTTATTTCTAAATTAAAATTTTAATATTCCAAGAAATGATTGCCATTTTATTTGGGACACCCTAATTAAGTATAGCGAACTTTTCATTACCTGTGCAATAATATTAAAATCCACCAGCCACTCTGTGGAAGGAAGATGGGGAGATCTACCTCCATAAAGATTTATTGCCTCAGAAACTCAATGATTATTTATGAGCTTATGTAATTTCACTTTCCTTAAGAATACTTATACTTATAACGCACAGATTTTCATATCCCAAGCAATAAAACTTATAGCTACTTAGTTCTAGTTTACAGATGATGAGTTTATCATATCAAAGTTTAAGTAGTGCTAGATAGGTGAGTTATGTAATATCTAGTTCATGAGAAAATTGGACCTAGAATAATTGTCTCTAGTCCTGTGAAACTTTCAAGACATAATGCTGCTCAGACTTTGAACCACAAACAACTATGTCTCTGTGCTCTCAGAAAATCTGAAAGTTAACAGTTTCTTTGCCTAATGTGTCTGAGAGTACCCACATAGTAATTGGGAACAGATAATTGAGTTGAATGGTAAGACAGTGAAGAATAAGGAAGCAGACTTAATTCCAAGTTTCTCTGAAATGAGGCCTTCCTTCCATTATAACTTTGTTGGAGTGAATGGAGCAGTGGTTAAATGCTCAGAAGCTAAGCAGAAGTTGGCAGTTTGAACCCCTTAGCTGCTTCTCCATAAAAAGATGTAGCCATCTACTTCTACAAAGATTGTAGCCTTGAGAACTCTAAGGGGTAGTTCTACTCTATCCTATATAGTCACTATGAGTCAGAATCAACTTAACAACAATGAGTGTAAGGCAAATTCTGATTCAATTTTAAGTAGAAAACCACACTTCAAAGCAAAATAAATGATAAACCTCTCTGGATAATACAGAGTTTGGATTTTTACAGATGGCTATTCTCTTAAATCAACATGGATAATAGAGTATTGATGATGACTCCTAAACTGACTTTTATAAATAACTTTATTGAAACATAATTTACATATTATAAAATTTAACCATATTAAGCAAACAATCCAACAATGTGTAATTTACTAAGTTGTGCAGCATCACAATAATCCAATTCTAGAATATTTTCATCACCCCAACAAGGTCTCTCATCCCCATTTATAATTAATTCCTATCCATGCTCACCCTCCAGCCCTATGCCGACCCCAGACCCAGTCAATCACTAATCTACTTTCTGTTTCTATGAATTTGACTCTCTTGACATTTCGTATAAATGAAGTCACACAATAATGGTTTATTATGTCTGGATTCTTTCACTTAGCATAATGCTTTTGAAGTTTATCCATGTTTTAGAATGTATCAGTACTTCATTTCTTTTTATTGATCAGTAGTATTCCTTTGCATGGATGTACCATATTTTGTTTATACATTTACCAGTTGATGGGCTGTTCTGGTTACCTACTGCTGCTCTGATAATAATATACCACAAATGGGATGGCCTTAACAAACAAGAGTTTATTCTCTTAAAGTTTAGGAGTCTAGAAGTCTGAGTTCTAAGTGCCAGGCTCTAGGGGCTGTGTGAAAGCCCCTCGACCTTGCGCTTCAGTTCTGCCTCTTGCTCCCAGCCCACTGAAGCTAGAGGCAGCTCTTCACTCAGACAGCTACTAGCTATTGAGGCTAAGAAGCCCAAGGTTGACAAATAAAAAGGTACAGTCCTGATGTTACCAAACCACATGGCAGGCCATTAATTTAAGTTCACTGGAAGTCTCAAGGTTGGCAGAGCACGGTAGGCTGCTGAACAATGACATGGCTACATGCAGGTTCAAGGTGCCATAAACTAGAGACCATTCCCAAAGCTGTTTCTTAAGTACAGGCAGCTACTCAGCTTCTCCCAGTAGATTCCACCATGGAGTTGATTATCAGTTTCATCATGGGTAATACTACATCCAGCTGCCCAGCCACTCAACCAGGCCTAGCCAACTTGACACAAAAACATAACCACCACATGGACCATTCATTAGTTGATAGATATTTGGGTTGTTTCTATTTTTAGCTATCATGATAATGCCACTATGAACATTCAAATACAATTCTTTGTGTGAACATATGTCTTTAGTTCTTTTGGGTATCCATTGGAATTGCTAGGTCATAAAGTAAACTAAAGTTTCACTTTTCAGCAAATTGTGAAATGTTTACTAGATGGCTATTTCATTTTATATTCTCATCAGCAACATATGAGGGTTCCTGTTTTTCTATATCCTCACCAGTATCTTACCATCTGTCATTTTTATTATTGCCATTCTAATTTGTGTGAGAGGGCATCTTGTGGTTTTAAACTGTAAGTCCCTATTGAGTATCTTTTCATGTGCTTATTAGCTATTTGTATATCTTCTTTTTTTTGGTGAAATGGCTATTTAAATATTTTACTCATTTTTAATTGGGTTGTTTATCATGTTATAGTGTGGTAAAAGTTCTTTGTATATTTTTGGTATAAGTTCTTTATCAGATATATGATTTGCAAATATTTTCTCCCAGTGTATTTTGTGTCAAGAGTGGTATCTCTTGAAGCACAAATGTTTTGTCTTTTATGTATTATGTTTTTAGTGCTATAGCAACAAAATCCTTATCTAACTCAAGACCTTGAATAATTTTTTCTTTGTTTTACTGTGAATATCTTAGTTTTTACATTTAGGCCTCTACTATTTTGAGGTAATTTTTGTGTATGGCTTGAGTTATCTAAGTTTATCTTTGGCATGTGGATGGCCAGTTGTCCCAAGACTATCTTTTCCTCATTGAATTGTTATGTCTTTTTGTTGAAAATCAATTGACCATAAACATTAGAATCTCAATTGACCATAAACATAAGGATCTAATCTCACTTTTAAACATGTCTGTGATCTTGCATATGAACGTGAGAGATGTTTCAGACCTGAATCCAACAGCAGTGCAATGCTTGAAGAACTGGAGATGGATGAGCTTTTATCTGCTTCTTTCCTTCCTCTTCCGTATTTGATGCTGATAAAGTCACTGGCACTGCTCAGACCTGCACAAATAGCCAGCATAATCTCATATTTTCCTTTGTCTTTTAATCAATTTCCAACACATTAGCATATATCTATCCAAGAAAATATTTGATGGTAAAACATTAAGATTTCAGACTTTTCCTCCAACTTTGGATTAGCTATAGGCTACATCAAATGAGACAGCACAAGTGAAAAAGTCTCAATAACCATAAAATGCCATAAAAATATTAGGAATTATCTTACTGCATACAAAGAATAAAAGTAAACAGAAGCAACAGTAATACTTTTACAAGTCTTAGGTAGACAAAATGAGTGACAAAGTCAATATAAGAAGGTAAAAAGCATATTTGCAGGTAATCCACCTGTATATTGTTGAAAGTTGACTTTATCTGCTTTACCTAAAAATTAAGGAGTTGGGTCGGGATCGAAGAGTCTCTTCTTGCTAGGTTGAATATGGGGGATACAGTTGACTTAATAATATGTGTGTTCTCCTTAAGGGAGATAGAAACTGCCCTTAGATACTGCTTTCTCGTGTTCATGAATAGTGCTTCTTCAAGAGTGTAGGTGGAGTTGTTGTTGTTATGTGCCATTGAGTCAGACCGGACTCATAGCAACCCCTCCTTGGGTTTCCGAGGTGGTATCACTATGGAAGTAGATTGCCCAACCTTCCTTTTGAGGAGTCAATTGAAGTGCTCTGAAATCTCCACATAACCTAAAATCTCTTCTCTACATAGTGAGATAGTTAATTTGCTTGGAATTTCCAAGATTAATGAACACTTAGTGATGATTTATGAAAGTGTACATATTTGTACTGAGTTGAGACATTGCTACTAAGACATAATGAAACTCTTTACTGGTATTATCTCCCTTATTAACTGACTTACTAGCTACTGTCATCTGGCAGAGAGCTACATCCTGGGGGTTTTCACATAGGACAGATCAATCAGATCTGGAGAGAAGGGGTTAGAGGAAAATGGTGAAACACCGACCAGATTGCTACTGCAGTGGGTAAGAAGTGGAGAGACCCAGGAAGTTATTAGGAAGAAAAAAGACATTGCTCACCTGGGTGTTGGGAAAGAGATATCAAGAAGAGGAAGAGTGGAGGCTGATGTTTGCAATTTTTTCCTCCAGTAGAATTTTGCCTCTGGGAAGCCCTGACTCTGCATTAATGATGGACTTTAATGTTTTCAGCAGGCAGACTGCTCTCAGTTCTCAATTCTTGGACTGCTCCTTGCATCATTTTATTTTGCACTTCTCTGGCATTCTATTTCTACATCAAATCCTGGCTGTTTCATGGCAATATTTGTTAGCTTTTATGACCATAGTCTTTTGAGCTCTGTTACTTTTGTGTTCCCTACTTTATAGAACAGAGAGGCTCAGAGTTGTTTTAACACAGGGCATTGAAATTAAGCCCATGATTATAATTATAACTGAGACCCTTAAGCTATACAGCTTCAGATAATTCTGTCTAAAAAGTTTGAATATCAGAAAATTGTGAGGAAACCTGTCTAAAGCCACTGGAATTTCACAATGGCCTCAAATTTGCTCCCTAAAATAACTCCCTGTGAATACTTCAGCAATTGATACCTACAGCCTGTGGGCTATGGGAGACTGGAAGAATGTAGCAATTATTTTTGAGTTCTCTTAGTTCCAAGGCACCCTGCAGATTTGTTAATAAATCAAATCACATATGGGGAGTAGAGAAGCAGAGGAAAGGAGGAGGGTCCCCAAACTCAGAGACAAAATTTGCCAAGAGCAAGCCTGCCCTTATAATAGAAAGGGGAAGGAGAGGCAGGAAGAAAGAAGAGGGAAATAATAAATAAGAAGAGTCTTCATGGCACCCTGATGTGATGCACAACAGGAGATGGAAAACATAAGGCATTTGATATTAGAGAAGAGAGGACAGGAAAAACATCTGAGAGTAACTTTACCACCTATTGTGAGGGCTTCCATACTGGGCTTGTAGGAAAATGCAAACCAGAGCCCTCAGTGCATAGTGTTATACCCCCCAATGGTCTCCACCAAGTCCAGTGGTTTAATAATTTAGATACAGGCTTTGCACGGGTCTCTCTCCACTGCCCAGTGGTTGCCCTGTCCTGCCGCTCTTGTTTTTCTGCATCTTTCAATTTATCATTCAATTAAGCTCCCACTATGCAGCCAATTCAACAGGGAGCTCTCATATTCCCTAAGCATGTTATTGTTAGGTGTCGTCAAGTCATTTATTACTTATAGTTACCCCATGTACAACAGAATGAAACACTGTCTGGTCCCACACCATCCTAATAATCATTGCTATGTTTGAGCCAATTGTTGCAGCCACTGTGTCAATCCGTCTTGTTGAGGGTCTTCCTTTTTTTACTGACCATCTACTTTATCAAACCTGATGTCTTTCTCCAGGGACTGTTCATTTCCAAAGTTGTCGTTATGTGCCGTCAAGTCGGATCCGACTCATAGCGACCCCTCCTTGGATTTCCAAGGCAGTATCCATACAGAAGTAGATTGCCCAACCTTTCTTCCAAGGAATGGCTGATGGGTTTGAACCGCCAGCCTTCTAGTTAGCAGTCAAGTGCCTTAGGCACTATCCAAAGTATTTGATATGAAATCTTACCATCCTTGCTTCTGAGGAGTATTCTGACTGTACCTCTTCCAAGACAGGTTTGTTTACTCTTTTCACAGTCCATGGTTATGGTAGTTAAGGTTGTATGTCAACTTGGCTGGGCCTGGTTGAGTGGCTTGGCAGCTGGTGGTAGATATTCCCCATGATGAGAATGGCAATCACCTCCATGGTGGGATCTATCACAAGCAGCTGAGTAGCTATGAAGCAGCTTTGGGAATGGGCTCTAGCTTATGACACACTTGAAGCCTGTATGCAGCTGAATCATTGTTCAGCAACCTGCCATACTCTGTCAATCTTGGGACTTTCAGTGGACTTGAATCAATGGGCTACCATGTTGTTTGGTAATATCAGGACTGTGCCATTTTCTGACCTTGGGCTTGTTAGCTTCAGCAGCCAGTAGCTGCCTGAGTGAACAGATGCCTTAAGCTTCAGTGAGCTGGGAGCAAGATGCAGAGCAGAAGCCCAAGGTTGAGGGGCTTTCACCCAGCCCCTAGACCCTGGCACTTTGAACTTGGACTTAAGGCCTCCAAACTTTAAGAGAATAAACTCCTGTTTGTTAAAGCCATCCCATTTGTGCTGTATTCCTGTCAGGTTGGCACTAGGTAACCAAAACAATGGTATATCCAATATTATTTGTCAACACCATAATTAAAATGCATCAGTGCTTCTTCCATCTTCCTTACTCATTGTCCAGCTTTCACATGCATAGCAGTGAAAATACCATAGTTTAGATCTCACATACACATCCTCAAGATGACATCTTAACTTTTTAACACTTTAAAGGGGCTTTTTAAAAAAATTTTATTTTCATTGTGCTTTAAGACCAAGTTTACAGAGCAGTTTGTATAACATTCCACATTACATGTATGTTTAGTTTCACTCCCCATTTACCATCTCCAACACCAACCCAGTCTCCTCCTCTCCCTGCCCAGTAACTACCCCCATGCCACTCATAGCCATGCACTCCTGTGTGCCCTGCACCTCCTCTGTGAGAATGCTGCCCCTCTGGCACCCCGCAGTCGACCACTCTAAGGGATACAATTCCACAGAGCATGTGGGTGCATCACCCTGGCCCGAGTGGTCCACATGCACATCTTGTTCACCATTGGGCTGAGAGCCAGCCCCTGGGAGTGAGTTTTATTCCAGGCCCAGAATGTATCCCAGGGCCATAGTATAGGGGATCTCACCAGACTCCATCCCACCAGTAATTCTGGTCATTATTGAGTTTTTGGATTTTTTTAAATCCAAAGTTTTTTAAAGGGGCTTTTTGCAGAAGATTTGCCTAATGCAATACATTGTTTGGTTTATTGACTGCTGCTTCCATGTGCATTGAATGTGGATTCAAGTAAAATTAAATCTATGAGAACTTCAATCTTTTCTCCATTTATCATGATGTTTGTTGGTCCAGTTTTGAGGATTTTTGTTTTCTTTATGTTGAGGTGTAGTCCATACTGAAGGCTATAGTTTTTGATCTTCATCAGTAAGTTCTTCAAGTTTCTTCACTTTCAGCAAGCAAGATTGTGTTATCTGCATGGGACAGGTTGTTAGTAAGTTTTCCTGCAATCCTGGTGCCACTTTCTTCTTCATATTGTCTATTTTCTCTGATTATTATCACAGCATACAGATTGAGTAAGTATGTTGAAAGAATACAATTCTGACACAAACCATTCCTGAATTTAAACCACACATTGTCCCCTTATTGCATTCAAACCACTGCCTCTTAGTCTATGTAAAGATTCTACATGAGCATAATTAAGTGTTTTAGAATTCCTGTTATTCACAGTATAATCCATAATGTGTTATGATCCACTAAGTTGAATGTCTTTGCATAGTGAATAAAACACAGGTAAGTATCTTTTTGCTATTCTATGCTTTCAGTCAAGATCTATCTGACATTAGCAATGATATCCCTTGTTCTATGTTCTCTTCTGAATCCAGCTTGAATTACTTGCAGTTTTCTGTCAACGTACTGCTGTAATTCTTTTTAAATAACATTTAAAAAATTTTACTTGCATGTGATATTAATTATATTGTTTGATAATTTCCTCATTCTGTTGGATCACCTTTCTTTTTCTTTTTAGTTTTATTATGGTGAAAACACTAAAAAGATGAGAAAAGAAGAGAAGACAAAAATGGATGACAAAAGAGACTCTGAAACTTGCCCTTGAGTGGAGAGTAGCTAAAGCAAATGGAATAAATGATAAGATTTTTAAGAGATGAACAGAAGATTTCAAAGAGCAGCTCGAGCAGACAAACCAATTACTATAATGAAATGTGCAAAGACCTGGAGTTTGAAAACCAAAAGGGAAGAACACGCTCAGCATTTCTCAAGCTGAAAGAATTGAAGAAAAAATTTAAGCCTCAAGTTGCAATATTGAGAGATTCTATGGGCAAAATATTGAAGGATA
>NW_006921895.1:1508154-1514293 GCF_000298275.1 Orycteropus afer afer | reverse complement strand
ATGATGGGCTCAAATATAGCAGGGATCATGGAGCTGGTGTGGGATCAGGCAGTGTTTTGTTCTGCTGTGCATGGCGTCGCTATGAGTCGGAAATGACTCGACGACACCTAACAACAACAAAAACATGGTGAAAACATGCACAAGAAGACTTTGGCCAACATAACAACTTCCTTATTTACAGCTCAGGGACACTGATGACATTTTTTCATGTTGTGACACCATTATTGCTATCTTTTTCCAAAATATTCCATCACCATTAGCATGAAATTGCTTTTTCATATAAAATTATTGATTGTTTTTCTCCATGTCTTAAAAGAGTGTTCATGGGATCTGGATTAGGATTGCATTGAATGTATAGATTGCTTTGGTACTACTGACATGTCCACAATGTTCAATCTTTTTGTCCTTGAGCATGGCTTGTTCTTCCATTTATGTAGATCTTTTACAGTTTCTTTTAGTTTTCTTTGCATAAGTCTTCCGCATTCCTGGTAAGATTTATTCCCAAGTAACATGTCTTTTTGGTAGTTATTGTAAATCGTAGGAGTTCTAGTAGTGTAGTGCCTAAGGCACTTGACTATTAATTAGAAGGTTGGCTGTTCAAACACACCAGCCACTCCTTGCAAGGAAGATTGGACAATCTACTTCCATAGAGATACTGTCTTTGAAACCCAAGGAGTGGTCACTATGAGTAGAAGATGACTTGGTGGCACATAACAACAACAACATTGTAAATGGTATTGATTTTCTTTTTTTTTACTTTTCAGAGACCTCTTTACTGGTGTAGAGGAATCTAACTGATTTTTGTATATTAATCATATATCCTGCCACAATGCTAAATCTTTCAATAAGTTCTTGTAGTTTTATTTCCTGAGTCTTTTGGGTTTTCTATGGAATGGATCATATTATCTGCAAATAGGGATAGTTTTACTTCTTCCTTCCCTATTTGGATGCCTTTGATTTCCCTTTCTTATCTTATTGCCCTGGTTGTTGTTGTTGTTGTTGTTGTTATGTGCCGTCGAGTCAAACCCAACTCATAGCTACCCCTTCTTGGGTTTCCGAGGCAGTATCACTACAGAAGTAGGATTGCCCAACCTTCCTTCCGAGGAGCGGCTGGTGGGTTTGAACCGCCAGCCGTCTGGTTAGCAGGCAAGTGTCTTAGCCACTATGCTATTGCCCTGGTTAGGACTTCCAATACAGTGTTGAATAGAAACAGAGATAGAGGTCATCCTTGTCTGGTTCCTGTTCACAAGGGGAATGCTTTCAGATCCTCTCCATTGACATTCGTGTTGGCTGTTGGTTTTACATATTGGTCCTTTATTATTTGAGGAATTTCCCTTCTTTTCCTATTTTTTCTGATATTTTTATCAGCAGTGGGCATTGGAGTTTATCAAATACATTTTCTGCATCTTGTGATATGGTCATGTGATTCTTTTCCTTTATTTTCCTTATGTGATGACTGTTTTTCTAATATTGAACTGTCCTTGCACACCTGGTATGAATCCCAGTTGGTCATGATGTATTATTTTTTTGATATGTTGTTGGAGTCTATCGGCTAAGATCTTGTTGAAGATTTTTGCATCTATATTCATGATGGATATTGTTCTGTAGTTTTCCTTTTTAGTGATGTGTTTGCCTGATTTTGGTGTCAGCATTATGCTTACTTCATCAAATCAATTCTGAAGGATTCCATCCTTTTCTATGTCCTAGAATAGTTTTTGTAGGATTAGTTTCAGCTCTTCTTTGAAAGATTGGTAGAATTCTCCAGTGAAACCCTCTGGGCCAGGACCTCTTTCTTTCTTTCTTTTTTTTTTTTTTTTTTTTTTTAGTTTTTATTGTGATTTAGATTAAAGTTTAGAGAGCAAATTAACTTTCCATACAGTAGCTCACATACACTTTGTCTCATGACATTGAATACAATTTCCCACAATGCAATGGCTCCCCTCCCATTTCCTCCCCATAGTTACCCCTTTCCTGTGTGCTTCCCTCCTATGCACTCCTGCCCCCTAGCTGTCTCCCTGCACATAAACAGTCCTTCTATTCTCCCATGATTGATCTCTCCAAGGAGTATCTACCTAATGTAAATGTTCAGTTCATATGCCTATCTTTTGTTTGGCTGGAAGCAACAGGTGTGGGTTCAATTCCAGACCTGAGGGGCAGCTAGGGGCTATAGTCTCAGTGGTACCATCGGGCTCTATTAGACCAGCAAACCTTTATTCCCCACCCTGTTTTCTTTTTTTGTTGTTGTTTGTTTTTAATGATTTTGAGTTACATTCCACATTGTTCTCATATTCTATCCAGGATCTCCTACCTAAATCCTCCTCCAAGTGGTTGACTGTGGTAGCCAGGCACCATCTTTTCCTTCTGGTCTCATAGTCTTACAGGCTGAGAATCACATAGTTTACCATTCACTTGGACTAATTGTTTCCACACATCTTTGGTTTTCTTCATTCTTATTTGCTTTGGATGAGGAGAGACCCATCATTGCATCTGCATGGCCACTTGCAAGCTTTTAAGATCCCAGTCACTATTTGCCAAAATAGGATGTGGAACAATATTTTTGTGTAGTATGTTATGCCAATGGAACTTGCTGCCCTCTGCAACTATGGTCCTGAGCCCACAGGTCCAACCACTCAATCCCTCTGAGTAGCTGGCTGTGGCCAAGAAGTAACTACAAACTTGTCCCTTGTTAGCTCTACTATATACCCTGGAATTTTTACAGAACATACAAATACACTTGTAGAAATATTGACTGCCAACCCTGTACATGGTATTGGGCACACTCTCTCCTGCATAGACATACCTAATAGTGCAGCCTGTCTACCCATCTATCCACCCATTATCCATGTTTGCCTTCATGGACAAAGCAGTACTTTATGTTCAAAAGTGTTCATCATTTGTTGTCTGTACCTTCTATACACCACTCTATGTCTTCCTCTTCCTCTTCCTCTATAACACCACATTGATCACTCACATTGGGAACACTGCCCTTCTCTTCACCAAAATTAATACTTCTCTCTACTTATCTAACAGTGATTCCTCCCTTCCCCTACCACCTTGGGTAGTCAATGAAGAAAATTTCCTTCCATATACAAACCAGTCCTTAAATTTTTAAAATAATGGACAAATACAATATTTGTCCTTCTGTGCTTGACTTATTCACTCAGCATAACATCCTCCAAGTTCATTCACAATCTATGGTGTTTTTCAGATTCTACACCATTCTTTAGGGTTGCATTGTACTCCATTGTGCATATGTACCATTATTTAATTATCCATTCTTCTGTTGATGGGCACCTAGGTTGTTCCCATCTTTTGGCTATTGTAAATAGTGCTGCAATGCACATGAGTGTGCATATATCTACCCTTGTCCTGGCTCTCACTTCTATAGGATATATATCTAATAATGGTCAAATAGTATTTCTAATTCCAACTTTTTTTTTTAAAATGGTTAAAATGGCATTTTAAAAAGTTTATATTTTATCATGATAAAAGATGTTTATCAATCCTTCCAATATATGTTTGTTGTTTTTTTTTTTTTAATTGTGATTTGGGTGAAAATTTACAGAGCAAATTCACTTTCCATACAGCAGTTCACATTCATTTTGTCTCATGACATTGACTACAATTTACCATAATGCAACAGCTCCCCTGCACTTCCTCCCCATAGTTTTCTCTTCTTTGTATCCCTCCCTCCATGCACTCCTGCCCCCTGAGCTTTCTTCCTGTGCATAAACTGCCCTTCTTTCTCCCATGATTGTTCTCTCCAAGGAATGTATCTACCTAAGGTAAATGTTCAACTCATATGCCTGTCTTTTCTTTGGCTGGAAGCCACAGGTGTGGGTTCAGTTCCATACCTGAAAGGCATATGGGGGCCATAGTCTCAGTGGTTCCACCAAGCTCTATCAGACCAACAAGCCTGGTCCCCTCCTTTTTTTTTTTTTTTCTCCAAATGATTTTGAGTTTTGTTCCACATTGTTTTCCCTCTCTATCCAAGATCTCCTACATAGATACCACTCCAGGTGGTTGACAGTGGTAGCCAGGCACCATCTAGTTCTTCTGGTCTCATAGTTGTGTAGGCTGAGGATCTCATGGTGTGCCAGTTGCTAGGACTAATTGTTTCCATGAATTTTTGTTTTCCTTCATTCTTCTTTGCTCTGGACAAGGAGAGACCCATTGTTGCAAATAAATGGCTACTTGCAAGCTTTTAAGATCCCAGTCACTACTCTCCAAAGTAGGAGATGGAACATTGTTTTGTGTAGTATGTTATGCCAATTGAGCTTGATGTCCCCTGCAACTATGGTTCCAAGCCCACAGGTTCAACTACTCAGAAACTCTGGGTAGCTGGCTGTGACCAAGAAATGACTACAACCTTGCCCCTTGTCTGCTCTACTATACACCTGGGAATTCAGATCATACACATAAACTTACAGGACCACTGTCTGCCAGTCCTATACAAGGTCTTGGTACACTCCCCACTTCATAGACATTCCTAATAGTTCAGCCTCTCCACCCATCTAACCACCCATATACCCATGTTTGCCTTCACTGACAACACAGGACTGTATGTGCAAAAGAGTTCATCTTTGTTGTCTGTACCTACCATATACATCTCTATGTCTTTCTCTTCCTCAATGCCACCATGTTGATCACTCACATTTGGTACATTGCCCTTCTCTTCACCCAAGTCAATACTTACCTCTACCTATCTAACAGTGTTCCCTCCCTTCCCCTCCCACTCCAGGTAACCAACAAAGAAAATTTCCTTCCATAGATAAACCTTTCCTTGATTTTTACAATAACAGACTATTACAATATCTGTCCTTTTGTGATTGACTTATTTCACTCAGCATAATGTCTCCAAGTTCATCCACATTATGTGGTGTTTTGCAGATTCTTCATTATTCTTTAGCATTGCATAATATTCCATCGTGTGTATGTACCATAGTTTGGTTATCCATTCTTCAGTTGTTGGACACCCAGGTTGTTTCCATCCTTTGGCTATTGTAAATAGTACTGCAATGAACATGGGTGTGCATATGTTGTTCTTGTCATGGCTATCACTTCTTTAGGATATATACCTAGTAATGGAATGGCTGGGTCAAATGGTATTTCTGATTCCAACTTTTTAAGGAATTGCCATACTGCTTTCCACAGTGTTTGTATCATTTGACAATCCTACCAGCACTATATGAGAGTCCCATTCTCTCTGCATCCTTGCTCATTGTTGTTTTTATTTGCATCTCTCTAATGGCTAAGGATTGTTAGCATTTCTTCATATGTTTGTTAGCCATGAAAACATCCTCTTCAGTAAAATGTTTATTCATGTCTTATGCCCATTTTAAAAATTGTATTATTTGTCTTTTTGTTATTGAGGTGTTGGACTTTTCTATAGATTCTAGAGATAAGTCCTTTGTCAGATATGTCATTGCCAAATATTCTTTCCCAATCTGTAGGTTCTCTTTCGACTCTTTTGGAGAAGTCTTTGGAAGCACATAAAAATTTAATTTTGAGAAGGTCCCATTCGTCTAGTTTCTCTTCTGCTGTTTGTGCATTTTGGGTTATGCTTGATAGTCTTTATGCCATATATTATGGCCCCTAAATTTGCCCTTAGTTTTTCCTTGAAGAACTTTATAGTTGTAGGTTTCACATTTAAGTCTTTGATCCATCTGGAGTTAATTTTTTGTATGGTGTGAGGTACAGATCTTGTTTCATTATTCTGCAAATGGATATCCAGTTTTGCCAACACTATTCATTAAACAAATATTCTCTTCCCGATTTAATGGATTTTGGCCCTTTGTCAAAGATCAGCTGACCATAGGTCAATAGATCTATTTCTGGGTTCTCAATTCTATTTCATCAGTTTATGTGTCTGTCATTGAACCAATACCAGGCAGTTTTGACTATTGTGCCTGTATAGCACTTTTTAAGATCTGGCAGTGTGAAACTTCCTGCTTTGTTTTTCTTCTTCAATAGTGCCTTGCTCATCCAAGATCTCTTCCCTTTGCCTATAATGTTGGTGTTCTCATTACTTAGTGGCACTCTGACAAGAAAATATACCACAAATGGGATGGCCTTAACAAACAGGAGTTTATTCTCTTACAGTTTGGAGGCTTTAAGTCCAAGTTCAAAGTGCCAGGCT
>NW_006921895.1:1469258-1507694 GCF_000298275.1 Orycteropus afer afer | reverse complement strand
ATCCCAAAGGCAGCTACTCAGCTGCTTGTGGTAGATCCCACCATGGAGTTGATTGCCAGTCTCATCATGGGGAATAACTACCACCAGCTGCCCAGTGACTCAAGCAGGCCCAGCCAACTTGACAGACAAACATAACTACCACAGTTGGTGATTGGTTTTTCCATATACTTAAATAGTATTAATGGGATCTAGACTGGGATTGCATTGAATGCATAGATTGCTTTGGGTAGAACTGACATTTTCACAGTGTTCAATCTTCCTATCCACTGACATAGTATGTTCTTCCATTTATGTAGATCTCTTATGGTTTCGTGAAGTAGTATTTTATAGTTTTCTTTGCACAGGTCTTTTGTGTCTCTGGTAAGATTTACTCCCAAGTATTTTATTTTTTGGTAGCTATTGTAAATGGTATTGCTTTCCTTATTTCTTTTTTGGCAATCTCTTTGCTGGTGTAGAGGAATCCAACTGATTTTTGGATGTTGATCTTGTATCCTGTCACGATGCTAAATCTCTCAATCAGTTCCAGTAGATTTTTGACAGAGTCTTGGGTTTCTAGGTAGAGGATGATATTATGAAGAAATAGGGATAGTTTGACTTCTTCCTTACCAATTTGAATACCTTTGATTTCTCTTTCTTGCCTTATTGCCCTGGCTAGGACTTCCAGTACAATGTTGAACGGAAGTAGTGATAGAGGGCATCGTTGTCTGGTTCCTGTTCACAGGGTAATGGTTTCCATCTCTCTCCATTGAGAATAATGCGGCTCTTTCTTTTGCATAGATGCCCTTTATGAGGAGGAGTGTCCTTTCTATTCCTATTTTTTCTGAGAGTTTTTATCATGAATGGGTGTTGGATTTTATCAAATACCTTTTCTGAATCAATTGATATCATCATGTGGTTCTTTTTCTTTGTTTTATTCATGTGGTGAATGACAATGATTGTTTTTCTAATGTTGAACCATCCTTGCATACCTGATATGAGCCCCACTTGATCATAATGAATGATTTTCTTGATATGTTGTTCATGTCTATTGGCTAGGATTTTGTTGAAGATTTTTTCATGTCTATTCATAAGGGATACTGGTCTGTAGTTTTCCTTTTGAGTGATGTCTTTGCCTGGCTTTGGTATCAAAGTTATACTTGCTTCATAAAATGAATTGGGGAGGATTCCATCCTTTTCTATGTTTGGAATAGTTTGAGTAGGATTCATGTCGGTTCTTCTCTGAATGTTTTATAGATTTCTCCTGTGAAACCATCTGGGTTTTTTTCTTGGTAACTTTTTTTCTTGGTAACTTTTCATGACCTGTTCAATTTCTTCTTTTGTTATGGTTCTGTTCAACTTTTCCACATCAGTCTTTATTAGTTTAGGTAAGTGGTGTGTTTCTAGAAATCTGCCCATTTCTCCCAGATTTTCAAATTTGTTGGAGTGCATTTCTTCATAGTATTCTGATATTATCCTTTTTTAATTCAGTTAGTTCTGTTGTGATATCACCCATTTCATTTCTTATTCTTGTTATTTGTATTCTCTCCCTGTTTTCCTTTGTTAAATTTGCCAGTGGTTTTTCAATTTTATTAGTCTTTAAAAAATAACCAATTTCTGGTCTTCTTGATTTTTTCTATTGTCATTCTATTTTCTGTTTCATTGGTTTCTTCTTGAATCTTTATTATTTCCTTTCTTCTGGTGACTTGGCTTTTCTTGCTGTTCTTTTTCTAATTGTTGGAGATGTTGGTTTAAACTGTTGATTTAGGCTCTTTCTTCTTTTTTGGTGTGTGCACTGATTGCTATAAATTGCTCTCTGATCATGGTTTTGCTGCATCCCAAGATTTTGGTATATTTTTTTTTCATTCTTATTTGATTCAAGGAAATTTTTATTTCTTCTCTAACCCATTCTTTCTTAAGGAGGGTGTTATTCAGTTTCCATGTGTTTGCTCTTTTTCTGTTGATCTTCCTAGTGTTGATTTCTAATTTGGTAACATTGTGATCTGAAAAGATGCTTTGCAGCATTTCAATGTTTTAAAATTTATTAAGGCTTGCTTTATGGTCTAATGTATGTTCTATCATGGAACATGTTCCATGTGCACTACAAAAGGATTTATATTGGGCTGTTGTTGGGTGAAGTGCTCTGTAGATGTGTATAAGTTTAAGTTGGTGGATTATATTGTTTAGCTCTTCTGGGTCTTTGTTGAGTTTCTTTCTAGTTGTTCTATCTTTCATTGAAAGTGGTGTATTAAAGTCTCCTACTATGATTGAGGGGTCATATTTTGGGCTTTTTAACTCTTTTAAAATCTGATTTATGTATTTTGGGGAACTTTCATTAGGTCCATAGATGTTTATTATAGTTTTATGTTCTTGGTCAATTGATCCATTAATCATTATATATATCCTTCCTCATCTCATATAGTGGTTTTGTCTTAAAGTCAATTTTATCAGAATTTAATATTGCCATTCCTGCTCCTTTATGGTTGCAATTTCCTTGATATATATCTTTTTCTAACCTTTGACTTTTAGTCTATTTTTGTCTTTGTCTCTAAGGTGTGTCTCTTGTAGACAGCATATTGATGGGTTTTGTTTTCTTATCCAATCTGCAACTCTCCATCTCTTGAGTGGTGCACTTAATCCATCAAATTCAGTGTCATTATCGACAAGTATGAATTGCTTGCTGTCGTTGTGGCATGTGTTTTTTCATGGTGTCCCTGGTTTCTTTGTTCCATATTATTTTCTGTGCAGAGCTCCTTATGTTTATGAATTGTGTTATCATTTCCTTTCTTGCTGTTGTTTCAGTATTTGCTGAGTATTTGTGCTTTTCCTCTTGTTTATTGTGATGTCAAGGTTTATCATTTTTCTTTAAAATTACCCTGTGATTTATAATTTTCTCCCCAAGTTAAGAATAGTCCATTCTATCTTGTAACTCTCTTGACTTCCTCACCATTTAAAAGTGTTGTAGCTATGCAGTATTTTCCCTCTTTTTGGTTTGTACTTGTCCTCATTTTCCAATTGATGTCTCTGGTTCCCTGTTTATAATCTTGTTTAGGAGATCTGGTGAAGTAGTGCCTAAGGCACTTGACTGCTAACTGGAAGGCTGGAAGTTCAAACCCACAAGCCACTCCTTGGAAGGAAGGTTGGGCAATCTACTTCCATAGAGATACCACCTCAAAACCCCAAGGAGAAGTTGGTATGAGTCAGATCCAACTTGATGGAGGTGACTTTGGTTTTTCATTTTTGTTAAGCTTCTTTTACTTTTGATATGTCCTTAGCTGTGATTTCTGAGTTATGTCATCTTGTGTATTAACGGTCAGTTGTGATTTGCTATTTTTGGTTCTCTGTTCAAAGGACTCACTTTATTATCTCTTGTAAGGTTGATCTTATTTTAACAAATTCCCTTAATTTCTGCTTATCTGGAAATTGCCTAATTTTGTCATCACATTTGAGGGACAATTTTGCTGGGCATATAATACTTGGTCGAAAATTTTTCTCTTTCCATGAATTTGATATACCATCACATTGGTCACATGGTTTCTGCTGAGAGAAAAAGAGCTTATTCTTACTGCTTGTCCTTTGTAAGTAACGTTTTGTTTCTCCCATGTTGCTTTCAGGATTTTTTCTTTGTCTTTGGTTTTGATGAGTTTGATGATAGTACGTCTTGGTAATTTTCTTTTGGGGTGTATCCTGTTTGGGGTTTGCTGGATTTCCTGAATGGATATATCATTATCTTTCATCATATCAGTGAAGTCCCCTCCAGCAAATCTTGGACAATTTTGTCAGTGGTTTTATTTTTCTTTTCCTGTTCTGGGATTCCAATGACATGAAGGTTATTCCTTTTAATGGTATCCCACACAAACCTTAGGCTTTCTTTATTTTCTTTTGATGTTTTCTCTGATTGATCCCTTTCCAAAGATGTATTCAAGTATTGGTCTTCAATCTCATTAATTCTGTCTTCCATTGTATCAATTGTACTTCTTTGCCCTTTCAATGTGCTATCTATTTCTGAAATTTAGTATTAATCTGGATTTCTATCTGTAGATTTTGATTCATTTCTAATTTTTCATTTATTTTGCCATTTTGTTCTTGTATTTCCTTCTGAAATTGTTCTAGGTTTTTGCCTATATTTTCCTTAATATTGTCAGTATTTTCCTTGATATGTCTCTCAATCCTTTGATGATACCTAAATATAATTCTTTTGAATTCCTTATCAAGGAGTTCCAATGCTGTTTCTTCCTCAGGTATGTGTTCTGGATCTGTATACTGCTCCCTTGTTTCTACTACTTTATCTTGCTTATTTGTGTGGACTGTGATGGTCTGTTGTCTCAGGGACATTGTGACATTGTTGTGTTTAGATCTCTGTTAACTGTGAAGAGCAGCTAAGTGTGAGTCAGGCTTTTTTTTGGTGGTTGTTTATCATTGGCCAATTGCTTGAGAAAGAAGTGGTGGCTCTCACCCAGTAAATGAAGCTTCAGGAGCTGTGGATGCAATTGTGTCATATGGGGACTGTTGCTGCCTCACACTCAGTTAGACAAAAATAACAATTGAATAACCATCAAAAAAAAAGTAAGAGAAAAAAGTGAAAGAAAATGGACAAATAAAAATACACCATGTAATCACACAGGAGCAATAACCAAAATAAATAAATAAATAAAAACCCATAATATCTGGGGAGAAGGAAATAAGGAAAAAATGGTAGAGTAAGATAATAATGAAGAAAAAAATGAAAAAAGAAAAACAAGGGACAGTGTTAACCCCAACAAAGAAAAAAAAAAAAAAATGTCAAACCAGGAACATGGAAAAAAGAAAAAGATGAAAACTAGAACCTGGGGAGAGAAGAATAAAGAATAATAATAAAAAGGACAATAATCATAATAATAATAATTTTAAAATGGACAAAAACAAGCAAACTAAAAAGAAAAAAAATCAGGCAGGCAGGGGCAGGGTACCCAGGATCTGTCCAAGACTCAGATGGAATTCCTGCCAGCCTAGAATGTGGGTGGGAGTGAGGGATGGCTGCACCTCCAATCACCAAAAGGTTGTGGGGTATAAGAGTAACTAGGTGAATATGGTAACGCTCCATTCTTCAGTATCTGGAATTTCCTTGTGGTTCCCAGCATGTGGAGCCTGTTCTTAAGTCCCAGGAATCTGGGGGAATGCTATTGCTTTAAATACCCAAAATGGTCAAACTGCTTGTAAACATTTAAAATGGCTGCACCCTCCAAACAGGCAAAAGTCCATAGCTCAGACCACCTTCTTCTTTGTTGCTTTCCCTTTTATTAACCAGCCACCAATGTAGTCCTCTGTGTAGTCCTGGCTAGCAGGGCCGATTTTTAGGTTAATTCTTAGGTCCTACCACCATTTGGCAATATTTGGTGTTTTCATGCAAGCTCTTCTACTAGTTGGAGTCTAATCCACTTCTTTATCCTTCCTTTCAAAGCTTAGGGCTCCAAGATTATCTTCTGTATCTGTGTTAATTGGTTCCCCTCTTATTTGTTGAGGGTTTGTGTAGCTGACTATTTCTCCATTTTACTGGAACTCTTTTTGTAATTTTCTTTGTATAAGTCTTTTGTGTGTCTGGTAAGATTTATTCCTAAATACTTTGTCTTTTTGGCAGGTATTGTAATTGTAATGTTTTCCTTATTTCCTTTTCAGAGGCCTTTTTGTTGATGTAGAGGAATCCAACTGATTTTTGTTGGTTGACCTTGTATCCTGCCACTTTGCTGAACCTATTAATTCCAGTAACTTTTTTTCTGAGTCTCTTGGGTTTTCTATTTATGGGATCCTGTCATCTGCAAAGAGAGATAGGTTAAGTCCTTCTGTGCAGATTTGGAAGCCTTTTATTTTTCTTTCTTGTCTTATTGCCCTGACTAGGACTTCCAATACAACACTAAATAGAAGTGATAGAGGGTGTGATGATTAGAGCTGTGAGTCAACTTGGCTGGACCACAATTCAGTGTGATGTAGGTAATTGTGATGTGGGTTATTCCCATGATGGCATCGGATGTATATGTTTTGAGCAGCCAATCCATTGAAAGGGAGTTTTCTTAGGGGTGTGGCCTGCTTCCAATGTAGTTATGGACATCCTGGGAAAGAGACACTCTTCTGTGGATTGAGATCCTTTTGTGTTGCCTACAACTGTCCATGAGCAAAAACAATCCACCATTGGGCCTGAAGATCTTGGATTCATCATTCATTGGAGTCAACAGCCAGTATACTTCCTGCCAACCTTGAGCTCTTCAGCTCCTGCAGCTGTGTGAGTCAGGTAAAGCCTTCAGCTTGATGATTGATCCAAGAACTTGGGACTTGCCAGCTTCTATAAGTGTGTGAGCCATTTTCCTAAGATAAATTTCTCTTTCTCTATAAGTATATATAAGCTTTACTGGTTTTGCTTCTTTAGAGAACCCAGCCTAACACATTTTGGTACTGGGAATGGTTCTAGAGAGACAAAATCATAAGGATGGGCTTCCTAAATTAGTTCTCACCAATTCTTTTTTGGTTCTCCAATTTGTTTAATTATAAAGGCACTGGTGACCCTGTCTCCATTAGTAAAGAGGGCCTTGCTAATCCACAGCATGAGGTGGCAACATTAATATGCAAAATAGCATCACAAATAGATCAAGTTGTGAGAAATGAGGCTCTGGGTGATTGCATACTTGATACATTTTTGCAATTTTGTCAGCATGAGGAGTATAAGCAAGCTGGTTGGTTGGTCCTACTTACCCTAGAAAAAGTGGTGAAAGAGCAAGATGAGTTTAGGGCTGCTGAGTCACACCTCAACTGCTGCATAAAAGACCTCAATATTTCCAGTTGTGCTCTGAAAAAAGCCTTATTCCTTCTAATAACAGCTGATATTGCCAAAAACCAAACCAAGAGTCTTATTGTGAGGGTGGCAGAATTACAACACCAATTAAACTGCCAACCCAGAATGGTGTCTGAAGTTAAAGTGAGGGCATTTATTGGGAAAAAATGGGATCCTGAAACCTGGAATAGGGACATATGGACAGATAGTCAAGAAGATCAGCATATGGAGCTTGTAAATTCTGTTGAATCCTTCCATCTGAATGGATTATTATAAAACCATTATCCCTTCCACCTTAGCTTGAGGGATTAACCCAGCTGTTCCTGCTGGGTCATTACCTAAGATAGATGCCATGGAAGACACTGCTGAATGTTCTCAGGAACTTCCCCAACAACTCATTGTGGCTGCTAGACCTATAACTAAAGTTAAGTCCAAGTGAGTCCCAAGACGTGAAATACAGTGTGACTGAGAAGGTGGTACTCTACACCTGAAAAAGGACTACTTGATTTTGCTAACATGTACAGACAGAAACCTGGAGAATATGTATGGGAATGGCTACTGAGGGTGTGGGATACTAGTGCAAGGAATGTAACATTGGATCAGTCTGAGTTTATTGATTTGGGCCCACTAAATAAGGATTCTTCATTCAATGTTTCAGTTTGAGAGGTTAGTAAAGGATCTAATTGTTTATTTGGTTGGCTTACTGAAGCATGGATTATGCAGTGGCCTTCCTTAAATCACATTGAAGTACCAGACCTGCCTTGGTATAATGTAGAAGAAGGTATCCAGAGGCTTAGGGAAATTGGCCTGTTAGAATGGGTTTATTAGATTAGACCCCTAGAGCCAGGAATGGAGAGTCCAGAGGACATGCCTTTCACCAGTAGGGTGAGGAATAAATCTGTGAGGGAAGCCCCAGCATCCTTGAAGACTGCTGTGATTGCTATTTTAGGTAAGCTATATTTGACAGTGGGAATTGCCCTAATTGAACTAAGACACTTACCTATGATGGGGCTTATTGGACCCCATGGTAGTAGGGGCCAAGTGGTAGCAGTTAATCAGCAAAGGCAACATGAGTGTAATTACCATAATGGACAGCCGAGTCAGAACAGTAATCCAAATACTCTGACTCTTACGGAATTATGGCATTGGCTACTTAGGCATGGTGTTCCTAGTAGTGAAATGCATGGCAAACCTACTACAAATTTACTTGATCTGTATAGACAGAAGAATTCTAGGTCATGTGAACAGCCACCTAGATTGAATTGCCAGTATACAGAGTCATGGACACTCAATCAATTCCCAGACTTGAGTCAGTTTACAGACCCACAACCCCTTGAATGAAGGGAAGGCTGGATCCCCTTGAGGAAGGACTCTACAACATTGCCAAAAATTTACAATGTGAATCTTTCTCTCAGCCTTCCCCAAAGGGAGCTAAGGCCTTTTACAAGAGTGACTATTCATTGGGGAAAAAGAAATAATCAGAATTTTGGGAAATTACTGGACACTGTCTCTGAACAGACACTAATTCCACAAGACCCAAAGTGTCATTGTGTTCCACCACTCAGACTGGGGACATACGGAGATCAAGTTATTGATGGAGTCTTAGCTCAGATGTGTCTGGAAACTGTATTCCTGGAGGGGTTGCAGAGATTCCTGCCACCATCAAAGACTTGAAGGATTCAGGGGTGGTGATTCCCACTATATCCCCATTTAATTCACTTATTTGGTCTCTGAAAAAAACAGATGAATCTTGGAGAATGATAGTAGATTATCATAAACTTAATCAGGTGGTGACTCCAATTGCAGCTGTTGTTCTTGATGTGGTTTCATTGCTTAAGAAAATTAGTACATCTCCTGGTACTTGGTATGCAGCTATTAATCTGGCAAATGCCCTTCTCTCAATACCAATTTCAAAGGACCATCAGAAGCAGTTTGCCTTCAGCTGACAATGCCAGCAATATACTTTCACAGTGCTTCCTCAGGAGTATATCAACTCCCCAGCACTATGTCATAATTTAGTCTGTAGGGATATTAATCTCCTTTTCCTTCCACAAGATATCACACTGGTCCATTATACTGATGACATTATGCCAATTGGACCTAGTAAAGAAGAAGTTTTTATGACTCTAGACTTATTTGTGAGGCATCTGTGTGCTAGATATTGGAAAATTAACCCAACACAAATTCAGGCACCTTCCAACTCAATGAAATTTCTAGGGATCCTATGGTGTGGGGTATGTCAAGATATTCCTACTAAAGTGAAGGCTAAGTTATTTTATCTTGCTTCCTCCACATTTAAAAAGGAGGCACAACATCTGGTGGGCCTCTTTGGATTTTGGAGACAACATATCCCTCATTTGGGTGTGTTGCTGTGGCCTATTTATCAAGTACTCAGAAACCTGCTAGTTTTGAGTGAGGCGCAGAAAACAAAAAGCTCTGTACCAGGTTCAGGCTGCCGTGAAGGCTGCTCTGCTACTTGGGTCATATGATCCAGCTGATCCAATGGTGCTTGAAGTGTCTGTAGCAGATAGGGATGCTGTTTGGAATTTTGGGCAAATCCCTATTGGTGAATTCCAATGCAAACCCTTGGAATTTTGGAGTAAAGCCCTGCCATCCACTGAAGATAACTACTCTCCTTTTGAGAAACAGCTTTTGGCTTGTTACTGACCTTTAGTAGAGACTGAAGCCCTAACCATGGGCCACCAAGTCACCATGAGGTCTGAGCTGCCTATTATGAACTGGGTGTTGTCTGACCCACAGAGTCATAAAGTTGGACGTGCACAGCAGCACTCCATCATTAAATGGAAGTGGTATATCAGAGACTGGACTTGAATAGAACCCAAAGGCACAAGTAAGTTGCATGAGGAGGTGGCCCAAATGCCTATGGTCTCCACTCCAGTCACATTAACTTCCCTCTCCCAGTCTGCATCTATGTCCTCATGGGGATTTCCTTATGGTCAGTTGACTGAGGAAGAGAAAACTTGTGCCTGGTTTACAGATGGCTCTCTGGAATATGCAGGGACCACATAGAAGTGGACAGCAGCAGCACTGCAGTCCCTTTCTGGAACTTCCTTGAAGGACAGTGGTGAAGGGAAATCCTCCCAATGGGCAGAACTTCAAACTGTGCATATGGCTGTTCACTTTGCATGGAATAAGAAATGGCCAGATGTGTGATTATATGTGGATTCATTGGCTCTGGCTAATGGCTTGGCTGAGTGGTCTGGGACTTGAAAGGACCATGACTGGAAGATTGGTGATAAAGATGTATGGAGAAGAGGTATGTGGATAGTTCTCTCTGAATGGGCCAAAGAAGTAAAGATTTTTGTGTCTCATGTGAATGCCCACCAAAATGTGACTTCAGCAGAGGAGGACTTTAACAATCAGGTGGATAGGATGACACTTTCAGTGGAAACCAGCCATCCTTTTTCCCCAGCTACTCCTGTCATTGCTCAACGGGCTCATGAACAAAGTGGCCATAGTGGCAGGGATGGAGGTTATGCATGGGCTCAGCAACATGGACTCCCACTTACCAAGGCTGATTTGGCTACCCCACTGTTCAGTGCCCAATCTGCCAGCAGCAGAGACCAACACTGAGTCCGCAATATGGAACAATTCCTGTGGGTGATCAGCCAGCGACCTGGTGGCAGGTTGATTACATTGGACCACTTCCATCATGGAAAGGACAGCATTTTGTTCTTACTGGGATACTTATTCTGGATATGGATTCACCTTCCCTGCATGCAATTCTTTTGCCAAAACTACTATCTGTGGACTTACAGAATGCCTTATCCACTGTCATGGTATCCCATATAGCATAGCTTCAGATCAAGGGACTCACTTCACAGCAAATGAACTCTGGCAATGGGCTTAGGCTCATGGAATTCCCTGGTCTTACCATGTTCATCATCATCCTGAAGCAGCTGGCTTGATGGAATGATGGAATGGCCTACTGAAAACACAATTTTGGCTCCAGCTAGGTGGCAATACCTTGAAGGGTTGGGGCAATGTTCTCCAGGAGGCTGTATATGTTCTAAACAAGCATCCAATATATGGTGCTGTTTCTCCGATAGCCAGGACTATCTCCAATAGTCCAGGAACCAAGGGGTGAAAATAGGAGTGGTACTACTCACTATTACATCTAGTGACCCACTCAAAATTTTTTTCCTATTACTGATTTTTCTACCCTATTCTCTGAGGGTCTGGAGATCTTAGTTCCAAAGGGAGGAACACACCTACCTGGAAACACAATACTGATTGCATTGAACTTGAAGTTAAGAATGTCATCCGTCCATTTTGGCTTCCTTATGCCTCTGGATCAACAAAGAAGGCTCTTACTGTACTGTCTGGTGTGATAGATCCTGATTACCAAGGGGAAATTGGATTGACATTACATAATGGAGGTAAAGAAGAATATGTCTGGAATACAGGAGATTCCTTAGGACATCTCTTAGTACTACCATGCCCTGTAATTAAAGTCAATGGAAAATTGCAGCAACCCAAGTCTGATGTGACTACTAATGGCCCAGACCCTTCAGGAATGAAGGTTTGGGTCATTCCACTAGGCGAAGAACCATGACCAGCTGAGGTGCTTACTGAGGGCAAGGGAAATATGGAATAGGGGGTGGAAGGAGGTAGTTCTGAATATCGGCTATGACTGCGTGACCAGTTACAGAAACAAAAACTGTGATTGTTATATTTCTTCATTGTATATGTGCATGAAATATTTTTGTTTTCTTCTGCTATCAGCTGTGAAATGTAAATAAGGTTAATGAGTTTTGGTTGTATGCATGTTAGTGTATCATGTTAGGTGCAAATATGACTTTATAATTGTTCTTATTTAAAGATTATATCTGGTTAAGAAGATGTGTACAATGGCCATGTTGACAAGGGGTGGACTGTGATAGTTGGAGCTGTGTCAACTGACTGGACCACAATTCTGTGTGGTTTAAGCAATTATGATGTGGGTTATTCCCATGATGGCATCAGATGTATGTGTTTTGAACAGCCAATCCCCTGAAAGTTTGTTTCCCTAGGGGTGTGGCCTGCTTCCAATGTATTTACAGACATCCTAGGAAAGAGACACTCTTCTGTGGGTCCAGATCCTGTTGTGCTGCCTACAACTGTCCATGAGCGAACAATCCACCATTCAGCCTGGAGATCTTGGACTTGTCACTCATTGGAGTCAGAAGCTGGGATACTGCCTGCCAACCTTGAGGTCATCAGCCCATGCAGCTGTGTGAGTGAGGAAAAGCCTCCAGCTTGACGTTTGAGCCAAGAACTTGGAAAGTGCCAGCTTCTATGGTTGTGTGAATCATTTTCCTAAGATAAATTTCTCTTTCTCTATATGTATATATAAGCTTTACTGGTTTTGCCTCTCTAGAGAACTCAGCCTAATACATTTAAGGGCATCCTTGTCTGGTTCCTGTTTGCAAGGGGAATGCTTTGAGTCTTTCTCCGTTAACAATATTGGCTGTTGGCTTTTCATGTATGCCCTTTATTTTGTAGAAGATTTTCTGTTCTATCCCTGTTTTCCTGAGAGTTTTGAACAGGAATGGGTGTTGGATTTTATCTAATGCATTTTCTTTGTTGATTGATATGATCATATGGTCATACATTGATTGTTTATCTCATGTTGAACCATCCTTTCATACCTGGTATGAACCCCATCTGGTCATGATGTATTATTTTTTTGATATATTAGATTCTGTTGACTAGTATTTTGTTGAAGAATTTTGCATCTATATTTATGTGGGATATTTCTCTGTTGTTGTTGTTGTTAAGTGCTGTCAAGTCATTCCCGACTCATAGCAACCCGATGCACAGCAGAATGAAACACCACCCGATTCTGCACCAACTCCACAATCCTTGCTATACTTGAGCCCATTGTCTCAGTCACCATGTCAATCCATCTCATCAAAGGTCTTCCCCTCCTTTGTCAACCCTCCACCTTACCAAGCATGATATCCTTCTCCAGGGAATGGGCCCCTCTTACAACATGACCAAAGTAGGTGAGACAAAGCCTGGCCATCCTCGCTTCCAAGGAGCATCTCAGCTGCACTTCCTCCAGGACAGATCTGTTAGTTCTTTTGGCAGTCCATGGTACCTTCAGCATTCTTCGCCAGCACCACAACTCAACAGCATCAATTCTTCTTCGATCTTCCTTATTCATTGTCCAGCTTTCACATGCATATGAGGCAATTAGAAATATGGCTTGTGTCAGGTGCACCTTAGTCCTCAAGGAGACATCCTTGCTCCTCAGCACTTGAAACAACTCCTTCACAGCCAACCTGCCCAGGGCTACACGTCCTCTAATATCCTGACTGCTGCTTCCATTGGCATCGATTGTAGAACCAAGCAGCATGAATTCTTTGACAACCTCAATCTTTTCTCCATTTGTTGTGATGCTGCTTATTGGTCCAATTGTGAGGATTTTTGTCTTCTTTATATTGAGATGCAATCCATACTGCAGACTGTGTTCCTCAGTCTTCATCAGTAAGTGCCTCAAGTCATCCTCACTTTCAGCAAGCAAAGTTGTATCATCAATATATCTCAGGTTGTTAATGATTCTTCCTTCATCCTGATGCCACGTTTTTCTTCATATAGTCCAGCTTCTCAGATTATTTGCTCAGCATATAGATTGAATAAGTGTGGGGAAAGGATACAACCCTGACGCACTCCCTTCTTGATTTTAAACCATGTAGTGTCCCCTTGTTCCGTTTGAATGACAGCCTCCTGGTCAAGGTACAGGTTCCTCATGAGTACAATCAAGTGTTCAGGAATTCCCATTCTTCTCAATGTTATCCATAATTTGTCATGATCCACACAATCAAATGCCTTCTTCTCCTTACTTTCTCACAACTCTAGTAACATTATTTGTATCTGTTTTACCTAGTTACTCAGAGTCTAAGTTGGAAGAGGGATCAAATGCCCAGGTTATTGGTATGATGCCATCTTCCTTCTAGGGCAATTGTTATTGTTTTAGTATTTGCTAAATATTTCTCCTCTTTATTATTTTGATGTGAAGATTTATTATTTTTCTTTGATGTTAGCTTGAAATTTATAATCTTCTTCCCAAGTTTAAAACATTCTGTTCTATCTCACAATTGTCCTGACTTCCTCACCATTTAGCAATTCTGTTACTACACTTTTATTCCCTCTTTTTGATTGGTAGTTGTCCCCATTTACCAATTGATATCTCTGTTTCCCTGCTTATACTCTTTTAAGCTTATTTTACATTGGATACTTATATAACTGGATTGCTTTCCAGGTTATGTTATTATATGTGGTTATCATTTGTTGTTGTTTGCTGTTGCTGGTTTTCTGCCAGGACTGCCTTTAACATCTTTTGTAAAGGTGGTCTGGTTTTAAGAAATTTCCTTAATTTCTGCTTATTCAGAAATCTCCTAATTCCACCCTTGTATTTGACAGACAATTTTGTGGGTATATAATTCTTGGTCAGATTTTTTTTTTTTTTTTTCTATCAGGGTTTTATATATATCATCTCACTGCCTTCTCACCTGCATGGTTTCTGCTGAGAAATCAGAGAGCTTAGTCTATTTGGTTGCCCTTTGTAGATAAATTTTCATTTCTCTTCTGCTGCTTTAAGAATTCATTCTTTCTTTGTCTTTGGTTTTGTTGAGTTGTTGAGGTGCTAGTTACCACCTGTCTTCTTATGGGTGTGATAGAGAATGAGAGTACATGCACAGATCTATGTTAGATGTTTGTAAAGATCAGTTGAGGGTTAGTTGAGCTGGTATTGGCCACTGTTTATCATTGGCCAGTTGGCAAAAAAGCAAATGGTGGCCCTCACTCAGTAGGTGTGTTTCTTGAGTCATCATTCTCCAGTGCAATTACTCATGCTGTCCTTGGTAGGCAGAGCCCATTCTCAGGTGGCAGTCCAAGCAAGAGTGCCATCTGCACACACTCAAAACAGCTGCACCTGTCCCTTGAAAGTGTCCAAAATGGTTGTACCTTCAGGACAGCTGTCAGCAGTCCACAGGTCCTCCAGTACCCTTCCTTGTTGTTTTCCTTTCTCGTCATCAGGCACCAATGCAGTCCTTGCCCATGCAACCTTGGTTAGCAGATCTAATTCTTAGGTTGCTGTTGGGAAATATTCAAAATGGCTGTGCCCTCAGGACAGCTGGCAGTCTGCAGCTTCATTTGTCTCCTTACTCACTGTTTCATTCATTATTTTACTAGTTGGCATTTAATCCACTTCTTTATCCTTCCCTTCAAAGCTCAGGGTTCCAGGATCATCTTTGTATCAGTTGTAATTGGTTTTTCATTGCTTCATTTCAGAGGGTCTGTGTAGCTTATTTGTCTGTTCTGCCATCTTGCTGGAACTCCTGGATCACCTTTCTTTGGAATGGTCACAAATATATATCTCTTCCAGTTAATTGGCCAGGTAGTTGTCTTCCAAATTTCTTGGTATAAACAAGTGAGCCCCTTTGTCATTGCATTCATTTGTTGAAGCATTTTAGTTTGTATTCTGTCAATTCCTGGAGCCTCATTTTTCACCAATGCCTTCAGTGCTGCTTGGACTTCTTTTAGTACTATTAGTTCTTGATGATAAACTACCTCCTGAAATGTTTGAATGTTCACCAATTATTTTCAGTACACAGTGACTAAGTATATTCCTTCCATTTTCTTTTGATGTTTTCTTCATCATTCAATATTTTGCCTGTAGAATTCTTCAATACTGCCACTGGAGATTTGATTTTTTTGTCAGTTCTTTCAGCTTGAGAAATGCCAAGATTGTTTTTTCCATTTTGTTTTTCCCAGTCTTTGAACATTTCATTAGAATACTTTACTTTGTTTTCTTGAGCTGCTCTTTGAAATCTTCTGTTCAGCTCTTTTACTTCATCATTTCCTCCATTCATTTGCACATTGGTAAACATTGCAATTAAAAGAAGCAATTCCCTTTGATTTAGCCCTCGTAGCCTGATTGTTTTCTCTCAGGGCCATCCAGATTTCATCTTGACCCCAGACATTTGAACTGATACATGTTTATGGCTGACTTGGATTACCTTCAATTGCGCCATCCTCCTGTGCTTGTTTTTTCACAAGTGTTTCCTTTGGCAGCAATTCTTTATCTTATCCAACTTGCTTTTCTGTGACATTGATTCTTTTCCTAGTCTAGCCTGGTTGCCACATTTAGCAGAGCCAAGAGACAAGAGAAAGTTGAAAAATATTTAGCAGATTATTGGTGCAAGTTAGTACCTACATATGGTGCCCTTCTATTTTATGCATAGAAGGAAGCAAGAGACCTCTCCTTGAGGTTGTCCCATGTAATATTACTGCCCCATCATTCATCAAGCATTCGTACCTGGCTACTGCCTTCCTTTCCCCTCACTCTATGTTCAGCCTTGGTTGTTTCTGTCATCATCATGTGAAAAGCTTTTTGCCTTCCTATATTCTAATATCCTAATGTTCAGGACATTAGACGACGTGTAGCATTGGGAAGGTCAACCATGAAGGAACTGTTTCAAGCGCTGAGGAGCAAGGATGTCTCCTTGGGGAATAAGTTGCACCTGACACAAGCCATGATATTTCCAATTGCCTCATATGCATGTGAGAGTTGGACAGTGAATAAGGAAGACCAAAGAAGAGTTGATGCTTTTGAGTTGTGGTCCTGGAGAAGAATGCTGAAAGTACCATGGACTGCTAAAAGAACTAACGGATCTGTCCTGGAGGAAGTGCACCCCAAATGCTCCTTGGAAGCGAGAATGGCCAGACTTCGTCTCACCTATTTTGGTCATGTTGTCAGAAGGGACCATTCCCTAGAGAAGGATGTCATTCTTGGTAAGGTGGAGGGTCAACAAAAGAGGGGGAGGCCTTCAATGAGATGGATTGACACAGTGGCTGCGATGATGAGCTCAAGTATAGCAGGGATCATGGAGCTGGCACAGGATAGGGCAGTGTTTTGTTCTGATGTGCTTGGGGTTGTTATGAGCCAGAAATTACTCGACGGCACCTAACAACAACACAACAATATTCTAATAATCTCTATCCCACTCTTTGAGCCACTCCTTTCCCAGGAGCACCCTCAGGATCTTATCACCATTTGGTAAACATTAAATTTCAAAATACCAATCTCTGATCATAATTATCTCCACATTTTTCTTTTTCCTTTGTTTGCTATCACAAGATTACTGGTTGCCCTAGGACTTCTAATTTTTAACATATTTTATTTCTCTCAACCCATTGCTACCTTCCATCTCAAGTTCATCTCTCCAAAATGAAACATTTGAATCTCATGCCGTTATTATTTTTTTTTTAATTTTCATTCCTCTTAACACCCCAAGCCCTTACAAATAGATATCTACCCAACTATCTATTTTACCCTCCCTAAAATATATCTGGAAATAGTGGTAGTGGTAGTGTAGAATTCTTGTCTTTCATGCAGGAGACATGATTTCAATTTTTGGCCAATGCACCTCATGCACAGTCACCACCTAACTGTTGTTGGAAACATGTGTTGTTGTGATGTTGAACAGGTTTCAACAGAGCATCAAAACTAAAACAGACTAGGAAGAAAGGTATGATTACTTCTGAGAAGCAGCCAATAGAAGCCTATGGATCACAATCATTCAATCTGCAACTGGTCATGAGGATGGAGCAGGACCAGGCATAAATTCTGTCAGTGTCCTACCTTTTCAGTTCAGAGGAGAGCCAGCTTGTGCTGAACCTCAACCTCTTCCCTACATTGTGGATCCTGTTTCCTCTCCAACTTTCCTCTACTACTTTCCACTCTTTGTCCTTTGACTTTTTCTCTTTGTTCTTCTTAGTGTTATCCTATAAATACACCAAATATTGCCTTTTTGAAATAATAAAAATAAATAAAACCTTTTGAAACAATAAAAATAAATAAAACTTTCCTGGTTTCTACATTTTCCTTATCACTGAAGTCCTATCTTTATTTTTCATAGCAAAGACCCTTGAGAAGATTATTTATATTCTTTCTGCTCATATTCTATACCTAATTTATTTAATTTTAATGTTTTCCCATTCTTATGAAAAGAATATACTCTGGGTAAAATTCAAAAGTCAAATAACTACCTAGTTAATAATGCTAACAATGAAATCAACATTCCCTTGACTCAGACCTTTTACCTTAGAATCCCCCTTTCTCAAATCTATTTTTTATCCCCTTATCTATTTTTTCAGATACCCCTTTTCAAAACTTCTCTCTGGTTACCCTTTCCTTCCTCTCCTTGTTCTTATTTTTTTGTTCTACACAGACAAAAAGATAGACCACACATTATATCTCTCTGAGAATATTAATTTTGGGGATTGTGTGTGTGTGTATGTGATGGGAGGATTGTTCTTTCTAACCTGTTTTATTTATTTATTTATTTATTTATTTTGGTCTCTGCTGAGTTAGTGGCTTTCCAAAAAAGAATTAGTGGTCTTTTGCTATTCACTTGCATTTAGTACTGAATAATTAATCAGCTCACTGGAAGCTCTGTGATATGAAGAGACTTGTGTCAACTGGTAATTGATTGGGCAAAGACCAGTCTATTTAAGGTGGAGAAGAATCTAACGTGTTAATGTCTGATATTTTGTTTGAACAGAGTCTTTAGACTCCAATTTGAGTAAATGACTAACCATTAGCATTCTAGGACCCAAGGGCTCAAAGAGGCTAGGAGAGCTTATCACTTAGTATAATGGATTTTGCTTGATCCATCTGTTCCACATGTGGGGTTTTGCCCACATTCATGATCTGTCAATTCCAATTTCTGAAACTTTTCATGTTTCTATATTGAAATAACTCTTCTTTCGATGACACTTGAAGGTAGTGGTTATTCACTTTTCTCATCCCTTCTGACTCTTCCATCTGCTTTCCATCTTCCAAAACTTTGGTGACAACTATTGTTTATTGTATATTCTCTCCTATTCTCTTTGCTCTTGTAGTATGTAATTCTTCTTGTACTGCATATATTTTTTACTGCTATTATAATAAAAATAATAAATTCTTTATTCTCATATTAAAAGAGCAGAAATAACTGCTTGTATTGTATTCAACCCATCACCTTTAATTAAAAGTCTCCCCAGTTCACCTTTTAACGTGTTATAATGAGATTGCTGCCCCTATTCTCCACAAGCATCCTAGCTCCAAATCTAATTGAATAATTTCAGTTTTATCTTATTTTCACACTGCAACTAGTATTTATTCTCTTCTTAAAACTTTCATATTCCTTGCTTTCTATTACATCACTCTCTTGTTTTTTTTCTTTTTTCTTTTTTTTTTTATCTTTCATCAATCATTCTGAATTTACTTTGCTGATTCCTCTTCCATTCTCCACCTCTTAAAGTAAGGTTTTCTCAAAGTCCTTTTTTTGTCTTTCTTTCTCTCTGTCTAAATAGTCTCCCTTTCATCAAGTTCCCACTTGGTTCTTCACAATCAGAAAACAACTTTGTTTCCCTTCCAAAAGCGACAAAAGAAACCATCAGGTGGGTATTCCTGCAATGTCATGTTAGCTAGCCTATAAACCAATCTGCATCTCTAGCCATTTTCATTTCTATCTTTTTATTTATGTGTAGTGAGTTGTATAGGCCTGGCAGCCAGATCAGGTAAGGTAGGGTGGCGAGTGGTTGGGAGAAATGGCAGGCAGGGCTGGCAGGAACAGGTAGGGGATTCCTCAGGAAGTGAGTGGAGCAGTTGAAACAGCTAAGGGAGACAAATTTCTCTGTAATTTTATTGTACTGTGATGGTTTGCATGTTGCTGTTAGGCTGGAGGCTGTGCCAGCAGGGGTACCCATGGTGGACCAGTTTTGGTGGAGCTTCCAGATTGAGACACTCAGAAGAAGGAAGAAGCCATCCACTTCTCAAATAATTGGCCAGTAAAAACCTTATGAATTATAGTGAAACACTGTCTGATATATTACTGAAAAGTTTTATGAATAGCCTTGAAACATTGTTTGATACAGTGTCAAAAGATGAACCCTTCAGTTCAGAAGACACTCAAAATATGACTGGGAAAAAGCTGCCAAATCAGAGTAGAGCCTACCTTAATGATATGGGTAAAGTAGAGCTTTCAGAACCTCCATTTGCTGAAGTGGCATGACTCGATATGAGAAGAAACAGCTGAAAACATCCATTAATAATCAGAACATGGAATGTATGAAGTATGAATCTAGGAAAATTGGAAATGGTCAAAAATGAAATAGAACACATAAAGACTGATATCCCAGGCATTAGTGAGCTGAAATAGACTGGTTTGAGCTATTTTGAATAAGATAACCATATGATCTGCTATACCGGGAAAGAGAAATTGAAGAGGAATGGTGTGGCATTCATTGTCACAAAGAATGTTTCAGGATTTATCCTGAAGTACAGTGCTATCAGGTGATAGAATAATATCCATATGCCAATAAGGAAAGCCAGTTAATACTACTATTCAAATTTACACACCAACCACCAAAGGCAAAGATGAGGAAATTGCTTTCTACCAACTTCTGCAGTCTGAAATTGACCAAACATGCCATCAAGATGTGTTAATTATCACTGGTGATTGGAATGCAAAAGTTGGAAACAAAGAATCACCGGTAGTTGGAAAATTTGGCCTTGGAGATTGAAATAATGCTGGAGATTGCGTGATGGAATTTTGCAAGACCAATGACTTGTTCATTGCAAATATCTTTTTTTCAACAACATGAATGGTGGCTAAACACATGGACTTCACCAGATGGAGCACACAAGAATCAGACTGACTACATCTGTGGCAAGAAGAGATGGGAAAGCTCAATACTTCAGCCAAAACAAGGCCAGGAGCTGATTGTGGAATAGATGATCAACTGCTCATTTGCAAGTTCAAGTTGCAGTTTAAGACAATTAAAACAACTCCACCAGAGACAAAATATGACCTTGATTATATCCCTCCTGAATTAAGACACCATTTAAAGAACAGATTTGATGCATTGAACACCAATGCCTGAAAACCAGAGGAATTGTGGGATGAAATCAAGAACATGATCTATGAAGAAAGCAAAAGGTCATTAAAAAGACAGGAAAGGAAGAAAAGACCAAAATGGATGTCCGAAGGGACTCTGAAACTTGCCCTTGAACAGGGAGTAGCTAAAGCAAATGGAAGAAATGAGAAGATAAAAGAGCTAAACAGAAGATTTCAAAGAGTAACTTGAGAAGAAAAAGTCAATTATTATACTGAAATGTGCAAAGACATGGAGTTGGAAAACCAAAATGGAAGAACAGGCTTGGTATTTCTCAAGCTGGAAGAAATGAAGAGGAAATTTAAGTCTTGAATTGCAATATTGAAAGATTCTATGGGCAATATATTGAACAATGTAGGAAACATCAAAAGAAGATGGAAGGAATACACAGAGTCACTGTACAAAAAGAGTTGATCGAAGTTCATCCATTTCAAGAGATGGCATATGATCAAGAAGCAATGGTATTGAGGGAAGAAGTGGAAGCTACACTGAGGGAAGTGGTGAAAAACAAGGCTCCAGGAATTGGCAGGATACCTATTGAGCTGTTTCAACAGATGGATGCCTCACTAGAGGCACTCACTAGGATATGCCAAAAGATTTGGAAGACAACTTCCTGGTCAACTGACTGGAAAAGATTTTCATTGTACCCTTTCCAAAGAAAGGTGATCCCACAGAATATGGAAATTATCAAACAGTATCATTAATATCACACACAAGTAAAATCTTACTGAAGATAATTCAAAAATGGTTATAGCAGTATATTGACAGGGAACTTCCAGAACTGCAAGCTGTATTCAGAAGAGGACACAGAATGAGGAATATTATTTCTGATGTCAGATGGATCTTGGCTGAAAGCAAAGAATATCAGAAAGATGTTTACTTGTGTTTTATTGACTATGCAAAGGCATTTGTTTGTGTGGATCATGACAATTTCTGGATAACATTGAGAAGAATGGGAATTTCAGAATACTTAATTGCACTCATGAGGAACTTTTACATAGACCAAGAGGCTGTCATTTGAACAGAACAAGAGGACACTGCATGGTTTAAAATCAAGAAGGGAGTTCATCAGGGTTGTTTCCTTTCATCATACTCATTTAGTGTGCATACTGAACAAATGATCTGAGAAAATGGACTATATGAAGAAGAATGTGGCATCAGGATTGGAGGAAGACTCATTAACAACCTGTGTTATGCAGATGACACAACTTTGCTCACTGAAAGTGAGGATAACTTGAAACACTAATGAAGATTGAAGACTACAGTCTGTAGTATGGATTACACCTTAATAAACAAATAACAATCCTCACAACAGGACCAAAAAGCAGCATCACAATAAATGGAGAAATGCTATATCAGACATCATATAGCATTGGGTAAATCTGCTGTAAAGAACCTTTTTCACATGGTGAAGAGCAAAGATATTTCCTTGAAGACCAAGGTATCCTTGACACAAGCCACGGCATTTTAAATTGCCTCATATGCATGTGAAAGCTGGACAATGAGAAAGAAGACCAAAGAAGAGTCGATGCTTTTGAGTTGTGGTGTTGGAGAAGAATGCTGAAAGTACCATGGACTGTTAAAAGAAGTAACAGATCTGTCCTGGAGGAAGTACAGCCAGAATGCTCCTTGGAAGCGAGAATGGCCAGATTTTGTCTCACCTACTTTGGTCAAATTGTAAGAAAGGACCATTTTCTGGAGAAGGATATCATGGTTGGCAAAGTGGAGGGACAAGGAAAAAGTGGAAGGCCCTCAATGAGATGGATTGACACAGTGGCTGCAACAATGGGCTCAAGTATAGCAAAGATCATGGGGCTGGCACAGGACTGGGCAGTATTTGGACTGGGCAGTATTTTGTTCTGCTGTACATGAGATCGCTATGAGTTGGAGATGACTCAGCAGCACCTAACAACAACAGTAAGTTGAATAGTGATCCACCAAAAGGATATGTTCATGACCCCAGGATCTGTGAATGTGACCTATTTGGAAAAAAGAGAGTTTTTATATACAGTTAAGGATCTTGAGATAAGATCATTATAGATCATAGTGATCTCTAAATCCAAAGACAAGTGTCCTTAAAAGCACAGGCAGAGAGACCCATTGAAAAGACTATGTGAAGACAAATTTAGAGACTGGAGTTATGCCACCACAAGCCAAGGAACATCTGGAACCACCAGATGCTAGAAGAAGTGAGGAAAGATTTTCCTATAGAGCCTTCAGAGGGAGTATAGTACAGCCAATACATTAATCTTCAAAACTATGGGACTACATTTCTGTTGTTCTAAGTCAGCAACATGTGGTAATTTGTATGGCAACTCTAGGAAACTAATACAGTTGGAGAGACAACAACAAAAAAACTCTCTACCACTGAGTTGATTCCAACTCACAGTGACCCTTTAGGACAGAGTAGAGGTGGCCCATAGGGTTTCCAAGGTTGTAAACCTTTACAGAAGCTGATTGCCTCATCTTTCTCCTGTGGAATGACTGATGGGTTCGAATGACCAACTTTTTGGTCAACAGCCAAATACTTGAACCACTTCCACCAGAGAATGCACCCATATTCTTATTTAAACAAAATTCCTTGACTGTAACTCAGGTCCTTTCCCCTCTGACCATCTCAATATCCACTATCCTGTTGTTTATCCTTTTTCTATCTCATATTTTTAAACTCTTCTTTACTGAACTTTTGCCAACAGCATTTGTGGTAGCTAGGTTTGTGTGTCAACTTGACTGAACCATGGTTTTGAGTGCTTGATAGCTGGATGTAGTTATTTCCCATGATGAGATTGTAATCACCTCCATGGTGGAATCAGTTGTGAGGAGTTAAGTAGTTGCCTTTGGGGTGTGGCCTGCATCCAGTATATACAGGGAAGCTTTGACGTAAGTCTCTAGCTCTTGGTACATTTTGGATCTTGCATTTGGCTGAATCTTCATTTTCAGTTCCTGGACTTGAATCAGTGGTCAGCATGTTGCCTGCTGATTTTGGGATTGTTCCTGGACTTGAACTAGTGCTCTGCTATGTTGCCTGCTGATCTTAGGATTGTGCCATTTTACCAGCTGACCTTGGGTTTATCAGCCTCAGTAGCCAGCAGCTGTCTGAGTTAGGAGATGCCTCTAGCTCCAGCAGGTCTGGAATAATAGGCAGAGCTGAAGACCAAGGTTGAGGGGTTTTCACTCAGCCCATAGAGGTAATACTCCAAATTTGGACTTCTAACCTCCTAAACTGTAAGAGGATAAATTCCTGTCTGTTAAGCCATCCACCTATGGTATTTTTATTACAGCATTAGAGGACTAAGATAGCATCTTAACAATGGCAAGACTTTCCCATTTTAAAAACAAAACAAAGGTACATCAAACAATATTTTGTGTCTTTACCAAAGGATTGTTTACATTTTGTTCCTATTACTTCACTACACTCACACTTCAGCTTCCAACAGGAATATCATTATCATTGGTGCAAACCTCAGATCTAACAAAAATCACAATGACTACCCTGTCACCAAGACCATAGACATATTGCATTTTCCAATTTAGGTTCTCAGTGACATTTGACTCAGTTGACTGTGCCATGATTCTTAAAATACTTTCTTACCTCAGTTTCTATAGCAAGACATATTCTTACTTTCTCTCCTGCCTCTATGACCCACTTCTTTTTATTCTGTGTTGTCTCATTCTCTTCCACATAGTCATTAAATGTTGAAGTCAATATTAATCCATTCCAGGTCTTCTTATCTCCTCATTCAGCATACTGTCCCTAGTCATTTCCAATCCCCTGGCCACAACTAATCTATGCACTTAAGGTATTCAATTTTCTTATAACTCAGGGTAAGGTGAAGGAAGAAACTACCACTATTAATTGAAAAACAAATGTGAACTTATTACCTATCTAAGTAACAGGGAGCTATGATTTTTATGCAAATTCTTTCCAAGCAAAAAAGATTGCTGACCTTTCTTAGGAATTTTAGGAAGTATACAGTGCAGAAAATAGGTCAATGTCAGCTGTAGATATCTGATTGTTCAGGCATGGTTGCTCAGGTATGGCTATTGTGGACTTACTGACTCTCAAGTGCTTACTGAGGTGATGGTCTTAACAACTTGTTGATTTTCAAAAGAGGACATTACCATTGATTGACTAGTTTTCAGAAAACTGTTCTCTGAGTAAGTTATCATTAATTGATTATATTGCAGCTGGTCATGTGGTCATAGCTGTTATTCTAAACTATCTTCTCCACTATACCTTCTGTATCCACATTGCCCTCAGCAAGCATCTCAGCTGGTCACGGTTCTTTGCCTGATGGGGTGACCCAAATTTCATTCCTGAAGGGTCTGTACCATTGGTAGTCATTTCAAAATTTGATTGCTATAGTTTTCCATTGCTTTTAATCACAAGGCATGCTGTACTAACAGATACTCTGAGGAATCTCCTTTTTTTCCAGACATATTATTTACCTCCATTATATAATATCAATTCAATTTTCCCTTGGTAATCAGCATTAATCACACCAGCCAATATGGTAACTCCCTTCTTTGCTCTTGTGGCATAGGAGCTCTGGTGGCATAGTGCCTAAGGCATTTGACTGCCAACCAGAAGGCTGGTGGTTCAAACCCATCAGCCACTCTTCGGAAGAAAGATTGGGCAATCTACCTCTGTAGTGATACCACCTCAGAAACTCAAGGAGGGGTCACTATGAGTCAGATCTGACTGTACGACAATGAGTTTTTTTTTTTTTTTCTTTGCTTGCTGATCCAGGGCAGGAGGAGCCCAAATTATTGATTTCCAGTTTAAAGGAATCATTATTGTTTCTCCTGGTCGGAGCATTACTCCCTTTGGGATTAAGATCTCTAGATCCACAAAGCATAGGGTTACAGGGAAGGAAGCAAAAAAATTTGTTAGTGACTTGGTGGCCCATGTTTAAGTGTTAAGTCTCACTCACTAAGGCTCACTCATCTCTTGATTCCTATACCTATTAATTATGGCTATGGGAGATAGAGTGCCATATATTGGACACTGGTTTAGAGCATATTCTGTTTCCTAGAGAACATTGCTCCAATGCTACAATGTATTGTCACCTAGCTGGTGCCATACTTGTGTCTTTAGAAGGTTGTTCCACTATTCTATCAAGCCAGCTGCTTCAGAATGATGTGGAACATAGTAAGACTGGTGAATTCCATAAACAGAGATCCGTTTCTGTACTTAATTTGCTGTGGCATAAGTCCCTTGATACGAGGCAATGTTGTGTGGAATAGCAGGATCATAGATAAAGCATTCTGTGAGTCCATGGATGACAGTTTGCAGAGGCAATTCTTTCAGGGAAGGCAAATCCATATCCAGAGTAATTATCTAGCTGAGTAAGAAAGAAATATTATCGCAATAGAAGTCGCCCAATGCAATCAACCTTTGACCAGGTTGCTGGCTGATCACCCCTAAGAATGGTGCCATATATTGGACTCAGGGATGCTCTCTCCTGCTGTTAGATTGGGCACTTAGTAGTGGCTGTAGAAAAGTCATCCTTGGTTAGTGGAAGTTTATGTTTCTAAGATCATGCATAGCCTCTATCTCTGCCACCATGACCACTTTGTTCTTGAGCCCATTAGACAATAACAAGAATGCTGGGGAAAGACGCTGACTAGTATCCACAGAACATGTCATCCAATCATTTGGTTGTTATAATCCTATCTGCCTAGGTCACCATTGGGTGAACATTCACATGAAATACAAGTATCTCCACTCCTTTGGCCCATTAAAAAAGGTCTATCCACATGTCTTCCCCATACCTCCTTGTCACTAATTTTCCAGTCATCTTCCTTCCAAATCCCTGACCATCCAGTCAAATCATTAGCCACAGTCTTTGAATCAGTATACAACCACACATCTGGCCATCTGTCCTTCCAAGCAAAATGAACAACTAGGTGCACTGCTCCAACTTCTGTCCATTTGGAGTATTCCTTTTCATCATAGTCCTTAAGGGAGTGCCCAGAAAATGTTGCAGTGCTGCTGCAATCCCTTCTGAGTGATGCCTGCATATTGCACAGAACCATCCATAATCCAGGTACCATTTTCTTTCCCTCAGCCAATTGATAGTAAGAAACTTCACATAAGGCCATAGTATAGACTGGGAGGAGGAAGGACAGGAGTGGGACCATGGGCATTTTGGCCACTTGCATGTAACTTTCTTGTGCCTGACTTCTTATATACCACTTCCATTTAATAACGGAGTGCTGTTATGGACACCCAACTTATGACTCTGTGAGACAGACAACAACCAGTTCATGATGGATTGCTCAGGCTGCTTAGTGACTTGGTGGCCCATGTTTAAGTGTTAAGTCTCTAGTAAGGCTCAGTAACAAGCCAACATCTGTTTCTCAAAAACAGTAATTATCTGTAGAGGATGGCAGGTCTTTGCTCCAAAATCCTAAGTGTCTACACTGTGATTCATCAATAGAGGCTTGTCAAAAGCACGTGCAACATCTCTATCTACCACTGATACTTTAAGCATCATTGAATTAGCCAGATCATATAGCACAAGTGGCAGAGCTGTTTGCATGGTAGCTTGCACCTGTTGTGGAGTCTTCTCTTGTTCTGGGCTCCACTCAAAGTAGCAGCTTTTTGAGTCACTTAATAAATAGGCCACAGTAGCACACCTAAATAAGGATTATGTTGCCTCCAAAACCCAAAGAGGCTCATGAGGCATTGTGCTTCCTTTTTAGTTGTATGAGGGGCCATATGCAACAACTTACCCTTCACTTTAGAAAGGATATCTCAACATAGCTTATGCCATTGGACCCTTAGCAATTTCAGTGAGGTTGAAGGCACCTGAATTTTTGTTACATTAATTTCCCAGCCTCTAGCATGCAAATAGGAGCTGTGGTGGCATAATGGATAAGACATTTGGGTGCTAACCCAAAGGTCAGAGGTTCAAGCCCACCAGCTGCTCTGTGAAAGGAAAATGGGGTGATCTACTTCCATAATGATTTATAGACTCAGAAACCCAATAGGGGTCATTATGAGTCATATTCAACTCGATGGCAGTGAGCTTGCTTGATTTTTCTTTTCTTCCTTTTTTTTTTTTTTTTTGTTTTTTTAGCACCCAAATGTCTTACCAATATGTCTAGAGTCATTGGTATTTCTTTTTTACTAGGTCCAATCAACATAATGTCATGAATATAATATACCAGTGTGACTTCTTTTGTAAGGGAAAGGTGATGCATATCATTGTGGACTAAATTATAACATAAAGTTGGAGAGCTGATATATGTCTGAGGTAGGACAGTGTAGATGTATTGCTGGACTTGTCAGCTAATGGCAAACTGCTTCTGGTGCTCCTTCAAAGTAAGAATTGAGAAAAAGTGATTGACCAGATAAATAGTTACATACAAGGAGCTCTGGTAGCATAGTGGCTAAAAGCACTTGACTGCTATCCAGAGGGCTGGCGGTTCAAACCCACCAGCCACTCCTCGGAAGGAAGGTTGGGCAATCCTACTTCCGTAGTGATACTGCCTCGGAAACCCAAGGAGGGGTCGCTATGAGTCGGGGCCGACTCGACGGCACATAACAACAACAACAACAACAAGGTACTAGGAGGAAAAGTAATAATGTGTTCAAGCAATGAAACCACATTTGTAATAGCAGCTGCAATAGAATCACCAACTGATTAAGTCTATGAAAATTCACTGCCATTTTCCAAAATCCATCTGTTTTTTGCACAGGCCAAATAGACAAGTTGAATGAGGATGTGATTTGATTGCCACCCTTGCGTCTTTCAAGTCCTTGAAAGTGGAATTAATCTCTGCAATTCCTCCAGGAATGTGATTCCTTTTGGTTTACCACTTTCTTAATTCTAATGGCTTCTACTTGGCTTTTCATACCATAATAGCCATTAGTCCTTATGTCAGGGATACAGTGTGGGATTCTGTAAGTTGCTGAGTAGTATATCTATTCCAATTATGGATTCTAGAACTTGAAAAATCACTGCAAGTGGATCTGAGGACCCATTTTATCCACTGTAATATAGACCTGAGCTAAGACTCAATTAATAACTTGACCAACTATTCTCCTGCTTTGACTGGTAGACCACAGTGACATTTTGGGTCTCCTGGAATTAGTGTCAGTTCAGAGCTACTGTCCAGTAATCCCTGAAAAATCTGATTATTTCCTTTTCCCAAGTGAACAGTCATTCCTGGAAAAGGTTGTAGATCTCTTTGGGGAAGGCTGGGAGAAAGATAACAGTCTAAATGTTTGGCAGTGCAGTGGGGTCCTTTCTCAAGGGGAACCTTCTGTTTTATTCAATGACATGTGGTTTTATAAACTGGCTCAAGTCTGGGAAGTGACTGAGAGGCCATGACTCTCTATTCTGGCAATTCAAGTTAGATTGCCATTTACTTGACTTAGAATTTTCCCACTTGTTCTGACAAAATAAATATTTAGTAGACTTACTATATATTTCACTCCTAGGGACACCATGACTAAGTAGCCAATGCTATAAATCCACATGAGTCAGACTATTACTATTACTCTTTTGACTCTGCTGTCCATTACAGTGACCATGACCTTCTTGTCTTTACTGATTATGTGCCACCCCTTGGCCCCATCACCATGAAGTTTAATCAGTCTCATTGTAGTTAGGTGTCTTAATTCAGTTAAGTTAGAGTAGTTCCCACTGGCAAATCTGATTTACATAAAATAGAAATCACAGCAGTCTTCTAGGGTGCTGGAACTCCCTTCACATACTTGTTCCTCATCATTGTGGAAAAGCTGTGTCCTCTAGGAACTTCATAGCTGGATAAATTCACTCTAACATGCTAATTTCTCTAAGCATTTATATACCTTCTTCTACAGTAAACTAAGACAGGACTGGCATTTCAACTCGATTTAGTATAGGCCACCATTTAACCCACGCTTCAGTGAACCAACTGAATAAATGACTACATCTTTTTCTGATCTGTCGAGCTCAAACATTGAATGAAAAATCTGTGCTTAGTAGGTCCGTGCCAATAAACTTGAACTGATCCAACTTTGTTTTTTGCACCATTCTCCATTAACATTCCCTAGATTTCTGTTGACATAGTGCCTGAGACACTTGACTGCTAACCAGAAGACTGGCTGTTCAAACCCACCAGCCACTCCTTGGTAGGAAGATTGGGCAATCTACTTCTGTAGTGATACCACCTCGGAAACCCAAGAAGGGATCACTAAGAGTTGGATCCGACTCGACAGCAATGAGTTTGGTTTTTGGTTATATTAGGAAAACCAAACACGTCCTTTGGAGTGTAGCATACCTCTTCCTGGGTCACATTTTATACTTCATCTTTTGGGGCTCATTGGAACTTAAGTCTATTTATTGGTCTAGAAATAAAAATGTGTGGTGAGGGTGGGTTCTAGGGATAGTCAACAATGTCTTGTAGGGGATCTTCTTCAGGTATTGCCTCACATTCTTCCACAAGTGCTACCCCAGGAAATATCTCTGATAAAAACTCTTCAATACAACTGGGTTAATCTCATCAGATGGGGTTGGAAGGATTAATGATTTGACTAGAGAAAGTGGTTCTTAGTTCTTTGTTGTTGTGTGGTTGTTATGTGCTGTCGAGTCGGCCCCAACAAGTGGGTGACTTTAACAAACAGGAGTGTATTCTCTTACAGTTTAGGAGGCTAGAAGTCCAAGTACAGAGTGCCAGCTCTAGGGGTTAGGTGAAGGCCCCTCAACCTTGGGCTGCACCTCTGCCTCTTGTTCCAGACCCACTGGACCTGAAGGCTTCTTCTGAATCATGCAGTTACTGGCTGCTGGGGCTGACAAACCCAAGATCGACAGGTAAATTGACATAATTACAAGATCAGCAGGCAATATGACAGGCCACTAGTTCAAGTTCAGGAATGATTCCAATATCAGCAGACAACAATGGCAGGCGACTGGTTCAAGTCTAGGAACTGGACATGAAGACAGCCAAATGCAGGATCTCAATGTGCCAAAAATTATGGACCTTTCCCAAAGCTTCCACATATATATAGGAAGCAGGCCACACCCTGATCTTAACTACCCTTCAACTTCTTAGCTTCTCACAACAAATTCCACCATGGAAGTAATTACAGTCTCATAATGGGAGATAACTACATTCAGCTGTCAAGCCACTCAAAACCATGGACTAGCTAAGGTGACACACAACCTTAACCACCACAGTGGTTTAGCAGACAAAGATGGAGTAATATCTTCAGATGGGAGTAAGAGGTCTCATTCTGTTGGTAGCAGTGATTCAAAGAAATTTGGGGGCTAAATATCATTAGCTTCCTGATTATCTGCACATATGTGCCCATTTCAAGTTTTAGGATCCCATTTCTTCCCAGTCAATGACCTCACTTTAACTTCAGACACCATTTGGGGTTGGGAATTCAATGGGTGTTGTAATCTAGTCACTCTTATGATAAGACTCTGGGTTTGGTTTTTGGAAATAAAAAAATAAAGCTTCTTTCAGGGCACATGTGACATATTTCAGGACTTGCATGCAATGCTCAAACTCTGATTATGGAGCATTCAGCTCATTACTTTCTTTCACCATTCTATCTAGCAAAACTCACTGCCATTGAATCATTTCTGACTCATAGAGACCCCCCCCTTGGGTTTCTGAGATAATATCTCTATGGAAGTAGATTGCCCAATCTTCCTTCTGAGGAATGGCTGTTGGGTTTGAACCACCAGCCTGCTGGTAAGCAGTCAATTGCCTTAGGCACTATGCCATCAGAATTCCATCTGGCAAAAGCAGAACCAACTAAACCAGCTTCCTTATACTTCTCAGTCACAAAATTGTAGAAAAGTATAAAATATCCAATCATGCAGAACCTTATCTCTCACAAATATTTGATCCATTGGTGGCAATATTTTGGATATATTTATTTTTATCTCATGCCATGTATTAGTAGTTTCCTCTTTTCTACTAGAGGCAGCCGTCAAGGTCTTCAGACTGGCTAGACTTGGATACAAATTCAGAAAACTCACCCTTATGATTTTGTTCCTCTAGAACCACTCTTGATAACAAATGTTTTATGGTGGGCTCTCTAGACAGGCAAATCCAGTGAAACACACACACACACACACACACACACACACGTATATATGTATTTAGAGAGAGAGATTTCAAGGAAATGGTTTATGCAGTTGTGGATGCTTGCAAGTCCCAAATCCGTGAGTCAGACATAAGATGTAAGCTTCTCCTAACTCACATCGTTACAAGAGCTGATGAACTCAAAATCAGCAGACAAGATGGTAGGCTGCTGGGTCATGGGGCTGTGGGTGCTAGCAAATCCTAAAATCTCTAGGTCAGATGGTAGGCTCTTGCCTCATGTCTTGAGAACCTGAGATCAGAGGACAATGAGTTTAATGCAGGATGGAAAGAGCACAAACTTTGCCAGAACATCTATATATATTGGATGCAGGTCACATCCCCAAGGAAATTGTCCTTTTAACTGATTGGCTGCTCACATCAGATCACAAAGTGGTAGATTATTATACATTATCTGCCAAACTACTGCATATCATGGCATAGTGAAGTTGACATATAACCTTAGCCATCCCACTTGTTACCAAGTATACAAAACAATAAGTCCTTTCCTGTGTATACAAATTTCTATTTGAGTCATTAAAGAAAAATTGAATTTCAAATATAAAAAAATGCAGTTGTTATTCCCATTTGGATATTTCAAAACTGCAGTGTAGTAAATTACTTAGTGTGGCTTTTCTACCCATAAGTCATTGCAAGCTCAGTGGTGGAATGAGCAACTGAGGAGCTCCTGATTGTAAATGTTATCCACCTGGGTTATTTCTGTTGGGCATAACACAACACAATGTTATGGGAGGTTCACTCTCAGGTGCTTAGAATTCTGTTGTTATGATTGGTTGGTTTGTCCACTCTGCCAAGCTCAAAAGGAGGCCTCCTAGAGGCAGAACTCTCTCTGACTGCTGGTTGAGGAAGACGTGCTGCTGAAAGAGACACTCACTCCTGAGACATGCGTTGCTGGGAAAGAGATGCAAGAGATATGCATTGCTGAGTGAGACACTGAGGGACCAGCACTGCTGGGAAAGAGACTGTGAGAGACTGTTGGCTGAGGGAAAGTGGGCTGGGAGAGAGACTGAGCATTTTTCCTGAACTTGAATTGTAGCCTGTGGTGCTTCCCTAATAAACCCCATAATCTGTGAGCTCTGTGTGGCCACTGCAGCGAATTATCAAACCCAGGAGAGACGTGGTGGGTGCTTTGGGAGGAACAGTTGGAGAAAGGGCTGGAGGGAGGCAGCATGTCTGGCCTGGCAGAAATAGGCCTTGGTGACTCTGTCTTCCTTTTGTGGGGTTAGAAGAGGTCCGAATATGTGACTTCCTTGCCCTTTTTGCAAAAACACTTGAACTCAACATGTTCAAAACCAAATATATGTTCTTCCTGCCGAACTAGATCCTTCTCATGAAGGACACATCCATCCAACTAGATCAGTTGTAGCATAAAGCAGCCATTGACAACACAATTATAAAAGGGGGCTTGGCTGAGTTCTAATAAAACTTTATTTATAAAAACAACCAGGCAGAATTTGGCCCATGGTTCATAATTTGCCCACCCCTCATCTAGGTGGTTATGTTGTAAAGTTAGGAATCATTTTGGATAGCTCCTTCTCTATTATGTATTATATTCTGCCTGTGCCTAAATGCTATCAACATTACTTGTATTGAGGAATGATCTGTTTTTTTCAGAACATTATTCCCTTCTTCTGAGAAATATTCCTGGAGAATTGCAGTTGTTGCTGTCTGTAGGTGTTGTTAAGTTGGCTCCCACTCATAGTGACCTTATTTATAACAGAATAATACTTTGCTCAGTCCTACAGCACCCTCATAATTGTTGCTATATTTGAGCCACTGTTGTGGCCACTGCATCAGTCATCTCACTGAAGATCTCTTTTGTTTTTACTGACCCTCTACTTTGTCAAGCTTGATGTCTTTCTCCAGTAACAGGTCACTTTTGATGGCACATCCATCAAGTGAGTGAGATGAAGCCTCATCATCCTTGCTCTTACGAACCATTCTGGCTCTATTTCCTCCAAGATAGGTTTTTATTCTGGCAGTCCATGATATATTCAATTTTCTTCATCAACACAACAATTTCAATACATTAATTCATATTTGGCTTTCCTTTTTTCATTGTCTGGCTTCCATATGCATATATTCAGAATTAGACCTGAACATAAAAAAAAATTTTAAATCCTTACAACTACACCAATAAACAACATCATGACAAATGGAAAATAACAGGAGTTCCCAATATAAGAATGTAACCCTTGACCATATTTTTGCCCTCTAGGATAGCAAGTAGTAGTCCTGGTGGCATAGAGCTTAAGGCACTTGACTGCTAACCAGAAGGCTGGTGGTTCAAACTCACCAGCCATTTCTCAGAAGGAAGACTGTGCAATCTACTTCCATAGAGATACCACCTCGGAAACCCAAGGAGGGGTCGCTATGAGTAGGGACCAACTAGATGGCAGTGAGTTTGGTTTCTGAGAGTAGCAAGTAACTCAAGTTTGACTAATTAGGGAGTTAAAAACAGGAAAACATTGATGTTGAAATTTAAAAAAAAGAAGATTTTTATTCTCTGTTTGTATAGAAATCTGGGACTATAGGATGCCTCCTTACCCTCACCTAAGTTCTCATCTTTGTCTGGTTTTTGTCTTCGTGAACAAACAGCCACCATGCTGAGAACTGGTGAGCAGGCTCTGGATACTTATCTCTCTACCTTCAGTCAGTGTCATTGCTGGTCATCCTGTGTTTCAGAAATTGTGAGTTAATAATACTCTACTCACACCCCATCCCCTTTTAAGAATTCAAGTTGCATATAACACAGGAATCCTGACTAATCTACCTCCTAAATGTATTGTAAATCCATTTGACTTTCCCCTTTTTCACTATTGACTCTCTGTCTAAAATAAAGTATGTGTCATCTTATTCTCAAGACCATAGAACTACACCCCAAGTAATTATCCTCCCAATAGTTTTTTTGGCACCTACAACACTTTCTTCAAACTGCAGCCAACACTATTGTATATAAATTAAAATTTGAACATGATATTTCCTTGCTGAAATATTTTCCAGTGTCCTCCTTCACTCTTAGGATAAAAATAAAAAACGTTTTCGCATGTCCTTCCACATGTTTGACCTCCTTCTCCTTTTCAAATGCTCTTCCTTCAATTCTCTTCAACTATTAAGTGCCTACATATCTTTCATATCTCAAATCAAATTTTCATGTCTTTGAGAGAGCATTGCTTCTCTCTGCAGTCCAGATCAATCCTAGTTTGTCTTCACCTTAGCTTTTATACTCTTGTTTTCCTTCAGAGATTTAGACATATTTTTTAGTTAGATACTTCTTTGAGTGATCATTTGATTTACAGCTAAATATCTTCCCACCCTGAAAATTCCATGAAGGCAAGGCATATGTTTTGTTTTTTTTTTTGCTAAATGCAGAATATCTAGGTCTTTCTGTAAGGTATTGTCTCCCAAAGATGTTCATATCTTAGTCCTTGAATCCTGTAAATATGTTGCCTGACATAGCAAAAGAGAATTTGCAGATGTAATTGAGGTTATGGACCTTATGGTAGAAAGACTATCTGGGATTATCCAGATGAGCCTTGTCTAATTACATGAGTTCTTAAGAGCAGATAAATTTCTGCCAGGGATGCCAAAGAGGAGGAAGGAAGCAGAGAGATATGGCAGAGAGGAGGCCAGAGAGATCCAAGGCATGAAAGGCACTCACCCCACAGTTGTTGAATGGGTGTGGGGTGTATGGAAAGCATGCAAAAGAATGCAGGCAGTCTTTAAAAGGAGACCAAAGCCTGGCTGACAGTCAACAAGGAAATGGAACCTCAGGCCTACAACCACAAGAAACTGAATTCTGCCAACAACCTGAAAGAGTTTGGAAGCAGATTGATCCCCAGAGCTTCTAAAGGAACACAGCCCTGCCAACACCTTGATTTCAGCCTTATGAAACCCAGAACAAAGAAACTTGCTCAGCCAACTGGGACTTTTGACCTACAAAATGGTAAATTAATAAATTTGTGTTGTTTTAAGCTGTAAGTTGGTGGTAAACTTGTTACAGCAGCAATAGAAACTTTCAATGTATGGAAAAACAAATGAGTAATTTCATTCACTTATAAGAATTCAATGGTTGATGAGCCAAGTTTGAGTATTTCCAGCCCAAATCTCTCTCCAAGGCTCTATATCTTGTATGTTCAGTTGTCTAACAGATAGATCTCCCTTCTTGCCTTCTGTTGCTTTTGTTGTTCTTGTGTGTCATGGAGTAGAGTCTGATCCATAGCAATCTATTGGACAGAGTAGAATTGCCCCATAGGCTTTCTTACACTGTAATTTTTTTTTTATTGTGATTTGGATGAAAGTTTACAGAGCAAATTCACTTTCCATACAGCAGTTCACATACATTTTGTTTCATGAAATTGACTACAATTTACCACAATGCAACAGCTCCCCTCGCACTTCCTCCCCATAGTTACCTCTTCCCTGTGTCCATCCCTCCATGCACTCCTGCCCCCTGAGCTGTCTCCCTTTGCTTAAGCAGCCCTTCTTTCTCCCATGATTGTTTTCTCCAAGGAGTGTATCTACCTGAGGTACATGTTCAATTCATATGCCTGTCTTTTGTTTGGCTGGAAGCCACGGGTGTGGGTTCAACTCCAGACTTGAAGGGCAGCTAGGGGCCATAGTCTCAGGGGTTCCACCAGGCTCTATCAGACCAGCAAACCTGCCCCGCTTTCCCCCAGCCAAATGAGTTTGAGTATTGTTCCACATTGTTGTCCTTCTCTATCCAGGATCTACTACATAGATCCCCCTCTGAGGGGTTGACAGTGGTGGCCAGGTACTATCTAGTTCTTCTGGTCTCATAATCATATAGGCTGTGGATCACATGGTGTACCAGTCAACTGGAGTAATTGTTTCCCTGAATCTTTATTATTATTATTATTATTATTATTCTTTGCTCTGGACAAGGAGAGACCCATCATTGCATCTAGATGGCTGCTTGCAAGCTTTTAAGATCTCAGTCACTACTCGCCAAAGTAGAAGATGGAACAATGTTTTGTGTAGTATGTTATGCCAATTGAGCTTGATGTCCCATGTGACTGTGGTCCCAAGCCCACAGGTCCAACTACTTGGTGCCTCTGGGTAGTTGGCTGTGACCAAGGAGTGACTACAATCTTGTCCCTTGTCAGCTCTAATATACACCTGGGATCACACAAATACACTTATAGGACCATTGTCTGCCAACCCTATACATGGTCTTGGGTACACTCCCTGCTTCATAGACATACCTAGAGTTCAGCCTGTCCACCCATCTATCCACGCATATACCCATGTTTGCCTTCACTGACAAGTACTATATGTGCAAAAGGGTTCATCTTTGTTGTCTGTACCTCCCATGTACCTCTCCATGTCTTCCCCTTCCTCAAAGCCACCATGTTGATCACTCACATTTGGTAAATTGCCCTTCTCTTCACCCAAATCAATACTTATTCCTACCTATCTAACAGTCTTCCTCCTCTCCCTTCCCACTGCTGGTAACCAACAAAGAAAATTTCCTTCCATAGATAAACCTTTCCTTGACTTTTATGACAACAGACTAATACAATATTGGTCCTTCTATGATTGACTTATTTAACTCAGCATAATGTCCTCCAAGTTCATCCACACTATGTGGTGTTTTGCAGATTCTACATTATTCTTTAGGGTTGCATAGTATTCCATTGTATGTAGGTACCACAGTTTGATTATCCATTCCTCAGTTGACGGACACCTAGGTTGTTTCTATCTTTCAGCTATTGTAAATAGTGCTGCAATGAACATGGGTGTGCATATATCTGTTCTTGTCATAGCTCTCACTTCTTTAGGATATATACCTAGGATATTCTTTAGGATATATATACCTAGTAATGGAATGGCTGGGTCAAATGGTATTTCTAATTCCAACTTTTTAAGGAATCGTCATACTGCTTTCTATAATGGTTGTACCATTTTACAGTCCCACCAGCAGTGTATGAGAGTCCCAATCTCTCCACATCCTCACCAGCATTTGTTATTTTGTGCCTTTTTGTGCTTTGCTACTAGTGCTGGAGCAAGATGGCATCTCGTTGTTTTGATTTGCATCTCTCTAATAGCTAATGATCATGAGCATCCCTTCATATGTTTGTTGGACACCTGTATATCCTCCTTGGTGAAGTATCTATTCATGTCTTCTGCCCACTTTTTAATTGGATTATTTGTCTTTTTGTTATTGAGGTGTTGGAGTTTTATATAAATTCTAGAGATAAATCCCTTGTCAGATATGCAATTGCCAAATATTTTTTCCTAATCTGTAGATTCTCTTTTGACTCGTTTGAAGAAGTCTTTGGAAGTATATAAGAACTTAATTTTTAGAAGGCCCCATTCATCTATTTTCTCTTCTGCTGTTTGTGTATTTTGGATTATGCTTGATAGTCTATTTATGCCATATATTAAGGCACCTAAATTTGCCCCTAGTTTTTCCTTGAGGAACTCTATAGGTGTAGGTTTCACATTTAAGTCTTTAATCCATCTGGAGTTCATTTTTCTTTACGGTGTGAGGTACAGATCTTGTTTCATTTTTCTGTGAATGGATCTCCAGTTTTGCCAGCACCATTTATTAAACAAACATTCTCTTCCCCATTTAA
>NW_006921895.1:1467514-1468292 GCF_000298275.1 Orycteropus afer afer | reverse complement strand
TTGTCCCTTCTATTCTTATTTTGCTGAGAGTTTTGATCAGGAATGAGTGCTAGATATTAACAAATTATTTTTCTGCATCAATTGATATGATCATGTGGTTCTTTTCCTTTGTTTTATTTACTTGGTGGATGATGTTAATTGTTTTTCTAATGTTGAACCATCCTTGCATACTTGATATGAACCCCACTTGGTCATATGGTCATTGGCTAGGATTTTGTTGAATATTTTTGCATCTATATTCATGAGGGATATTAGTCTGTAGATTTCTTTTTGAGTGATGTCTTTACATGATTTTGGTATCAAGGTTATGCTAGCTTCATAAAATGAGTTAGGGAGGATCTCATCCTTTTCTTTGTTTTGGAATAATTTGAGCAGGAATGGTGTCAGTTCTCTGAATATTTGGTAGAATTCTCCAGTGAAACTGTCTGGTCAAGGACTTTTTTTTTTTTTTGTTGGTAATTTTTTGATGACCTGTTCAATTTCTTCTTTTGTTATGGATCTGTTCAATTTTTCCACATCTATCTGCATTAATTTAGGTAAGTGGTGTGTTTCTAGAAATCTGTCTATTTTTTCCAGATTTTCAAATTGGTTGGAGTACAGTTCTTCATAATATCTTGATATTTCCTTTTTATTTCAGTTGGTTCTGTTGTGATGTCAGCCATTTTGTTTATTATTCATGTTACTTGTATTCTCTCCCTCTTTTCCTTTGTTAAATTTGCCAGTGGTTTGTCAATTTTATTGATCTCTTCAAAAAACCAACTTCTGGTCTTGTTGATTT
>NW_006921895.1:1465839-1467219 GCF_000298275.1 Orycteropus afer afer | reverse complement strand
TTTACAGTAAAACTATACTTTTTTTGCAGATAAATACATAAATACAATATACAAAATTTGCAAGTTACAGGTGGGTAGACAGTAAAATTTAAATGTTCCTTAACATTTCTCCAATTTTCCAAATTTTCTTTACTAGGGGAATCACTATTAAGAGAGTTTTGTTTTCTTTTCAGAGGTTTTTTATGAATATGCCCATATATATTTATTTAAATGTTGTTGTCATATGCCACAAGGTAATCTCCAACTCATAGTGACCTTATGTACAACAGACCAAAACACTGCCTGGTCTCATGCCAGCCTCACAATCCTAGCCATACCTGAGCCCACTGCTGCAGCCACTATGTCAATCCATCTTGTTAAATGCCTCCCCCTCTATTCTTGACCCTCTACTTTACTAAGTATGATATCCTTTTTCAGAAAACAGTCCCTTCTGACAACATGACCAATGTAGGTGAGACAAAGTCCAGCCATTCTCACTTCCAAGGGGCATTCCGGCTGCACTTTTCCAGGACAGATTTGTTAACTCATTTAGCAGCCCATGGTACTTTCAACATTCTTCACAAACACCACAACTCCAAAGCATCAACTCTTCTTTGGTCTTCCGTTCCTCATTCTCCAGCTTACACATGCATATGAGGTGATTGAAACTACCATGCCTAGAGTTAGGCACAATTTATCTAATATATATGTATGATAGTTTTTACTTGACACTTGATTAATCAAAACCAATTCTCTGTTTGAATGACTAGGGAAACACTTACATATTCCAAGATTTCTAGGTGCTGGTAACCTGGTTTAATGTTTACTTGCAAAGATAGTCATTACCTATTGAAGCCAACAAACCATTTCCTGTATTTGAGTTACCTGGACAGAAATTCATTACATACAGATCTACTAAACTTTCATGTTAAGGGGTATAAACTCCACTACTTATTTGAAAAGTTTATGCTCTGGTTACAACAAAAAGTCTTAAAATTTCAGCAATCCATTTAGAGCCCAGTTTCCTTTTAAGCCCCAGAAGCACAGATACAGAGCATAGAGCATCTCATGTGTACTCATTTGTGAGACTTACTAGAAAGCTGAAATTAAGTATGTCTAACCAGGGGCTAGAAATTCCTTTAAAAATTAAGTTTTCTATTCTCCCTATGGGAGCTCTGGTGGCATAGTGCCTAAGGCATTATGATGATGATGATGATGATGATGATTTGGGTGAAAATTTACAGAGAAAATTCATTTTCCATGCAACAGTTCATACACATTTTTCTAGACACTGATTGTAATCCCCATAATGTAAGAGCTCTCTTTTCACTTCCTCCCTGGGATTACCTTTTCTCTGTGTCTGTGTCTTTCTTTCCTATGCATTCTTTTTTTTTTTTTTTT
>NW_006921895.1:1463486-1463986 GCF_000298275.1 Orycteropus afer afer | reverse complement strand
TTTGTTGTCTGTACTTCCCATGTACCTCTCTATGTCTTTCTCATCCTCAATGTCACCATATTTGTCACTCACATTTGGTACATTGCCCTTCTTTTCACCCAAATCAATATTTATCTCTATCTGTCTAGCAGCGTTCTCTTCTCTCCCCTCCCACCCTGGTAACCAACAAAGAAAATTTCCTTCTATAGATAAACCTTTCCTTAATTTTTACAATAACAGACTAATACAATATTTGTCCTTTAGTGATTGATTTATTTCACTCAGCATAATGTACTCCAAGTTCATCCACGTTATGCGATGTTTTGCAGATTCTACATAATTCTTTAGCATTGCATAGTATTCCATTGTGCGTATGTACCATAGTTTGGTTATCCATTCCTCAGTTGATGTACACCTAGGTTGTTTCCTTCATTTGGCTATTGTAAATGTTGTTGTTGTTGTTGTTAAGTGCCGTTGGGTCGTTTCCGACTCATAGCGACCCCATGCACAGCAGAATGAAA
>NW_006921895.1:1454486-1456130 GCF_000298275.1 Orycteropus afer afer | reverse complement strand
AATAAAAAAAGAGAAAATAAATTGGTGGAGGACAGGGTAGGGCACTGAGGCTCCGTGTGAGCACACAAACTGTGGTGGAGTTCCTGTGGGCCCAGAAGGTGGGTGGGATCCAGGAATGGCCCCACCTCCATTTACCAAGCGGGTGTGAGGTATAAGAGTAAGGAGAGGAATGTCGCACCTTGTCAGTCTTGCAGGTCCAGAGTGCCCTTGGAGTTGCTGGCAAGCAGAACACGTTCTTAAGCCCCAGGAATTTGCAAGATTGCTGTCTCTTTAAATATCTAAAATAGTCAAGCTACTTTTAAACATTCAAAATGGTGGTGTCCTCCAGACCAGCAAAAGTCCACAGCTCAGCCCGCGTTTCTCTTCACCTTCTCCATTTATTCCCCAGCACCAGAGCAGTCTTCCCTGCAGTCTCTGGCTAGCAGGGCTGATTTTTAGGTTAATTCTTAGGTCCTACCACCACTTGGGACTCTGAAAGCTTTCTGTACCATGCCGTGAGGATCGCTGCCAGACCACAGCTCTGTCTGTCTCCTTTTATGGTATTTTCATGCAAATTCTTCTGCTATTTGGGGTTTAGTCCACTCCTACATCCTTCCCTTCAAGGCTCAGTGGTCCAGGATTATCTTCTGTGTCTGTGTTAATTGGTTTCCCTTTTCTTTGTTGAAGAGGATCTGTGTAGTCTTTCTGCCTAGTCCGCCATCTTACCAGAGCTCCTGTGTCTCAAAGGTTTTGTATGTTGTGTTTTCATTCTCAATTGATTCAAGGAATTTTTGAATTTCAATTTTTATTTCTTTTCTTACCCAGTCTTTCTTAAGGAGGGTATTGCTCGGTTCCCATGTGTTTACCCTTTTTCGGTTGATCTTCCTATTGTTGATTTCTAAATGGATATCATTATGACCTGAGAAGATGCTTTGCAGTATTTCAATGTTTTAAAATTTATTAAGGCTTGCTTTATGGCCTAACATACGGTCTATCATGGAAAATGTTCCATGTACACTGGAAAAGAATGTATATTGGGCTGTTGTTGGGTGAAGTGCTCTGTAAATGTCTATAAGGTCAGTTGGTGGATTGTGTTGCTTAGCTCTTCTACATGTTTGTTGAGTTTCTTTCCAGTTGTTCTATCTTTCAGTGAAAGTGGTGTATTAAAGTCCCCCACTATGACTGTAGAGTCATCTATTTGTCTTTTCAACTCTTTTAAAGTCTGATTTATGTATTTTGGGGGCCCTTTCCTTGGGTCCAGATATTTATTATTGTTGTATCTTCATGTTCACTTGATCTTTTAATCATTATATAATGTCCTTCCTTTTCTCGTATGGTGGTTTTTGTCTTAAAGTCAATTTGATCAGAAATTAATATTTCCACTCCTGCTCTTTTAGAGTTGCCATTTGCTTGATATATCTTTTTCCAACCCTTGATTTTTAGTCTATTTCTATATTTGTCTCTAAGGCACATCTCTTGTAGACAGCATATTGATGGATTTTGTTTTCTTATGCAATTTGCAACTCTCCGACTCTTGAGTGGTGCATTTAATCCAATAACATTCAGGGTAATTATCAACAAGTACAAATTGGTTGCTTTCATCTTGTTGTGTGTTTTTTCATGGTGTCCCTGGTTTCTTTCTTCCATATTATTTTCTGTGCTGAG
>NW_006921895.1:1427984-1453935 GCF_000298275.1 Orycteropus afer afer | reverse complement strand
AGAAATCAGAGCTTATTCTTATTGGCTGTCCTTTGTAGGTAACTTTTTGTTTTCCCCATGCTGCTTTCAGGATTCTGTCTTTGTCTTTGGTTTTGATGAGTTTGATGATGATATGTCTTGGTGATTTTCTTTTGGGGTCTATCCTGTTCAGAGTTCGTTGGACTTCTTGAGTGGGTATATTTTCATCTTATTCATATCAGGGAAGTTCTCCTTTAACAAATCTTGGACAATTTTCTCAGTGGTTTTATTTGTCTCTTCCTGTTCTGGAATTCCAGTGACATGTAGATTTTTCCTTTTGATGGTATCCCACACGAACCTTAGGCTTTCTTCATTTTGTTCTGATCTTTTTCTGATTGATCCCCTTCCAAATAAGTATTCAGATATTTGTCTTCAATCTCATTAACTCTGTCTTCCATTGTATCAATTCTACTCCTTTGCCCTTTCAATGTGTTATCTATTTCTGACAATTTAGTATTAAACTTCAGGATTTATATCTGTAGGTTTAGAATCATTTCTAATTTTTCATTTATTTTGTCATTTTGTTCTTGTATTTTTCTTCCAAAATTCTTCTAGGGTTTATCTGTGTTTTCCTTGGTCTCTCTCTCAATCCTTTGAAGATACCTAAATATAATTCTTTTGAATTCCTTATCAGAGAGTTCCAATGCTGCTCCTTCTTCAGGGATGTGTTCTGGGTCTGTATCCTGCTCCTTTGTTTCTACCACTTTATCTTGCTTCTTTTTGTGGACTGTGATGATCTGTTGTCTCTGAGACATTGTGGTATTATTGTATTAAATCTCTGTTTGTGCAGAAAATCCAAGGGTGAATCAGGCTTTTCATGATGGTTGTTTATCATTGGCCCATTGGTGGAGAAGGAAATGGTGGCTCTCACTCAGTAAGTGAAGCTGCAGGAGGTGTGGGTGTATTTGTGTTGTATGGAGACCTTTGCTATCTTCCCCTCAGTTACACAGAAATAACAAATTGCATAACTATCAAAAAAGTAAAAGCATATGGACAAAAAACATACCACATAATTACACAGGAACAGTAACCAAAAAAAAAAGAAAAAAGGGGGGAAAAAAAACCCTGCCATATCTGGGTATAGGGCAATAAGAAAGAAAAAAAAAAAAGGTAGAGAAGGAGAATAATGAAGAGTAAAATGGGAAAAACGCAAAAAGAAAGACAAGGAACAGAGTTAACCACAAGAAAGAAGGGAAGAAAATGCAACCAGGAACGGGGAAAAGAACAAAAGCTGAAAACTAGAACCTGGAGGGGAAGAATAAAGAATAATAGTAGTAAAAATGATAAAAAGTAGTAGTAGTAATAATAATAATAATAGGTTTAAAACAGACAAATAAAAACAAACTAAAAAACAGAAAATAAATAAATAAACTTTGGAGCAGTATGGGGAATGTCACCCAGGCTCCACCCAAGAACACAGACTGGGATGGAATTCCTGCCAGCCCAGAGACTGGGTGGGAGTGAGGGATGGTCACACCTCCATTCACCAAGAGGGTGTGAGGTATAAGAGTAACAAGGGAAATGTTGCACCTTTCCAGTTGTCCAGGTCCGGAATGTCCTTGGTGTTCCCAGCAAGTAGAACCTGTTCTTAAGTCCCTGGAATCTGGGAGAATGCTGTTGCTTTAAATATCCAGAATGGTCAAATCACTTGTAGACATTCAGAATGGCTGTGCCCTCCATACAGACAAAAGTCCACAGCTCAGCCCGCCTTCCTCTTTGCTGCTTCCCCTTTTATTCCCCAGCCACCAGAGCAGTTCTCTGTGCTGTCCCTGGCTAGCAGGGCTTATTTTTAAGTGAATTCTTAGGTCCTATCACCACTTGGCAATATCCAAGCTGTCTGTGCCATCAGGATTGCTGTCAGACCGCAGCTCCGTGTATCTCCTTTTTTGGTGTTTTCATGCAAATTCTTCTGCTAGTTAGAATGTAGTCCACTTCTATATCTTTCCATTCAAGGCTCAGTGGTCCAGGATGATTTTCTGAATCTGTGTTAATTGGTTCTCCTTTTCTTTGTTGAAGAGGGTCTGTGCAGTCTTTCTGCCTGTTCCATCATCTTACTGGAACTCCAAGTCTCAATCAATTCTTAATGCCTCAAGCTCTCTCTCAATAGCACACTCACATTCTTTCTACCCTCTATCACATTGCTTCTCTTAGGGTACATCTTCTAAGCAAACCTGGATTCTCTGAGACTACTCAACCCTTCTCTCTAGTTTCTATGCTTGCAATCCTACCTCTTTATACCTCTGCATGCTGCCATCAGTGGTATCATCATGAAATATATATTAGCCAACTCCTATAAGGTTGCTATGGGTCAGAATTTACTCATTAGCAGTGGGTTTCATTTGGATTTTATTCCATACTTAGGAGTTCTGGTGGTGTAGTGATTAAGGTATTTAGGTGCTAGCAAAAAGGTCAGTGGTTCAAACCCACCAGAAATTCCACAGACAAAAGATGATGCAGTCTGCTTCCATAAAGATTTACAGCTTTGGAAGCCCAATGGGGGTTGCTAGGAGTCAGAATTGACTCGATGGCAGTGAGTTTGTTTTGGTTTTGATATTGCTTACCAAAAATCATTTATAGCTCCTATTGTATATATAATAAATTCCAAACCCCTTAGTTTCATCTTTAAGGCCCACCACAAACTAGACTTTTTCCATCACCTGTAGTCTCATCTGCCACTGATCACCCTTCTCATCTCTGACCCAGGGTATAAGTCTTCTTGCAATATTCTTTGAGTCTACATGCAATGATCTCTACTACAACCACATGCCACCCTTCATGGTGCTTCACTATTGATTCTGGATTCCCTTTTCAAAATGCAGCCAACACATCATCTTCTCTTTAGACTTCCCATGCCAGCTCCTGGCTGAGGTGTACCTCCAGGCAAACTTGAGGCTTATTTATACCCTATTCTTTCCTATGCATAGTTCCATTTGTACCTGTTATATATACCATATTATGAAATTTATGCTTCCTGCTCTGGTGCCCTGAATTTTAGTCAGGTATGCACCCCACAATTTGGTAGAGAAATTGGGGCATGGCTGCATGTGACTACTGCTATGTGAATAAATAAATAAGCCATTGTGTCCTCTGATTGTCTAGTTTAATGTCTGTGAGCAGCTCTAGAAAATGTTATTCAAAGTAGCAATGAGCTCCTAGGAATAGCAGCAACATCACCTGGAACTAGTTAAAATGAAAATTCTCCATTCTTCTTCCTCATCAGAATGTCTCTTAATAACAGCATCCATTAACTGTTGTGTAAACTCTGACTCCTGGTGACCCATGTGCATCAGGGTAGAACTGTGCTTCTTAGGGTTTTAAATGGCTGATTGTTTAGAATGAGATAGCCAGATCTTTCTTCAGGGGCACCTCTGGGTGAACTCAAAGAGCCAACCTTTTGGTTAGCAGCCTAATATGTATTTATTTATTTTTTTTTCATCAGAGGGCTGCTTTCTGGGAATAAATAAAAATAAGTAAATAAATACACTACCGTTGAGTCAATTTTGACTTACAGTGGCCCTGTAGACAGAGTAGAAGCACTTCCTCATAGGTTTTCCTAACCTGTAAATCTTTACAGAAACAGACTGCCACATCTTTCTTCAGCAGAGAGGATGGTAGGTCTGAAACATTTTGTTTTGCAACTGAGCACTTAAACAATGCATCACCAGAGCTCCCGTCTCTGGGAATTTAGCCCAGTAATCTTTGCTTTAACAAATTCACCAGGTAGTTCTGATGCACACTAAAATTTGAGAGCCACTGCTTAGAAATATTCCTTCAGTTTACTCTTAGAGAATCCAGTGGAATGTTTCCAGCTTAACTGAGCTTCCAACTGCATCCAACCAGAAAGAGTGAGAAGAGAAAAGGGGATCAAAAGGTGACACCCCAAATATGAACAAGGGTGCCTGAGTGCCTGCCCCCAACCAAGAATAAAGTAGACTAAACTTCACGTACAGCAAAGGCCTAAAGCCAACCCGAAAATTGCTTTTATGTTTTGGAATTCAAATTGAGATGGCAAATATTTGTGGCTTTGCTTTTATGTTTAAATGGCACCACTGGAATTTTGCCTTGCCACAAAGCATATTCAAGTATAGGAGAAAAGGGTGGAGGTCTGTTTTAAGAGCTCCATTGAATGGGCTGGAATATTTGCATGATTTTTCCTCCAATGGTACATTCTGGCCACAGAGGAAAGTAGGAAAGTCCAGAACTAATTTCTCTTCTGCTGAATTTTTTTTTTTTTTTTCCCTCAGACAAATAATTGACTGCTAGATCCTGAATCTGACTTGTGTGGCCCTGTTATTCTTACAACAGTAGTTTTTCATGAGTCAGTACAATAATGACCTGAGCACAATGAAACATTACAGACTGGGGTGTGGCCATAATGTAGGGAGAAAATCACACCCAAACTCATTGCTGTGGAGAGGATTCCAACTCATAGTGACCATGTAAGACTGAGTAGAACTATCCCATGGGAGCTCTGGTAGCACAGTGCCTGTGGCATTTGACTGCCAACCAGAAGGCTGGCGGTTCAAACCCACCAGCCATTCATCAGAAGGAAGGCTGTGCAATCTACTTCCGTAGTTATACTGCCTCAGAAACGCAAGGAGGGGTTGCTGTGAGTCGGATCTGACTCGAGGGCAGTGAGAATTTTTTTTTTTTTTTAGAACTATCCCGTGGGGTTTTCAAGTCTGTAATCTTCATGGGAGAAGACTGCCACATCTTTCTCCTACAGAGTGGTTTGTGGGTTTATACTACTAAACTTTTGCTTAGGAACTGAGGCCTTAACCACTGAACCACCAGGGCTCCTTGTATGGGCAGAAACTTCCTTCCAAAATCCTGGATGTGACAAAATGTCCCTCATCTTCTTAGATAGGACCAGATCCAGCTAATACAATTACCATGTGGATCTCTTTCTTATTTCTTACAAAAATAGGGTGGTGTGCTTGTCTCTGTGTCTGTGTTTGTGTATGTGTGTGCACATGCATGTATATGCAAATATTTCTTTAGGACTACTGTATTTTTATTTGCCTTCCATTATAGACAGTAGCAGGAGAAATATACTTTTATTTATTTATTTATTTATTTTCACCTATAACTCTATAGCCAAGTAATTGCAAATGGTAAAAAAACAAAACAAAACAAAAAAAAAACCACATCTGAATGTTTTCCTAATTACTGATTTATTCTTTCAGCTTCCTTTTTCCTTCCAAGTAGCATTTATATAACATGCTCTGAAAAGTAGTGGTTGTAATTATATCCGAGTTAATCGTTGTAGTTTCTCAGCAATTCCAGGAGTCAGTGGAGAAGATCAAGCATTTGAAAAAAGGCTGGCTCCATCGAAGTAATTATTATTACTTGACCAAACTGAGGCTGCTGTGGAAATAACACTAGCATTCCTCAGACTACGGCCTGCTATTTTCCATTCTTGGAGATTTAAATATATTCTTCTAGTAAAAATATTAAGATGGAAGAAATATCTTTTGGACTCTTTAACTAGGGGTTTTAAGTGGTTGTTTTCATTTTTTTTCCCCCTTTAGAGATATATGTACAAGGGTTAGATTAAAATTTAGGGAATCTTTATGTGACTTAGAAAAATAATTATTCTCTAACCATCTAAAATCATTCCATAAATTGCCACTTGAATTGAAAGCTTCACTAATTATCTTCATGATATGTGTTAATGTCAGTTGTTGAAGCCTTGTTTTCTGCCAATTCCTTCAGTGCAGCTTCAACTTCTTCCTTCAGTACCATTGGTTCTTGATCATATGCCACCTCCTGGAGTACATGAACACTGACCAATTTGTTTTGGTACAGTGACTCTGTGTATTTCTTACATCTTCTTTTCATGTTTCCTGCAACATTCAATATTTTGCCCATAGAAACTTTCAATACTCCAAACTGAGGCCTGAAATTTTTCCACAGTTCTTTCAGCTTGAGAAATATCATGTGTCTTCTTCCTTTTGGTTTTCTAACTCCAGGTCTTTGCACATTTCATTACAATGTTTGACTTTATCTTTTTGAGCTGCTCTTTGAGATTTGTTCAGCTCTTTTATGTTGTCATTTCTTCCATTTGCTTTAGCTGATCTCCATTCCAGAGAAAGTTTCAGAGGTTTTCTCACATCCATTTTTTTTCTTTTCTTTCTTTCCTGTCTTTTTAATGACCTTTTGCCTTCTTTATGGATGATGTTCTTGATGTCGCCCCACAATTCAACTGGTTTTCAGTCATTGGTGTTCAATGCATCAAATATAGTCTTCAGATACTCTCTAAATTCAGAAGGGATGTAATCAAGGTCATATTTTTGTGCTCATGGTCTTGTTTTGTTTTCATCTTTAACTTGAACTTGCATATGGGCAGTTGAAGGTCTGTTCCACAGTTGGCTCCTGACCATTTTTGGCTGAAGATAATTGAGTTTCTCCATCTCCTCTTTCCACAGATGTAATTGATCTGATTCCTGGGTTTTCCATTTGGTGATATCCAGGTGTATAGTCACCATTTATGTTGCTGAAAACAAGTATTTGCAAAGAATAAGCTATTGGTCTTGCGAAATTATATTATGCAATATCCGGCATCATTTCTATCAACAAGGCTGTATTTTCCAACTACCAGTTATTCTTCTTTGTTTTCAACTTTCACATTCCAATCACCAGTAAAAGTCAATACCTCTAGATTGTGTGTTTGGTTAATTTCAGACTGCAGAAGCTTGTAAATATCTTCAATTTCCTCATATTTGGCTTTGGTGGTTGGTTTATAAATTTTAATAGTAGTAATATTAACTGGTCTTCCTTGCAAGTGTATACATATTATCCTATCACTGACAGTATTATACTTCAGGACATATCTTGAAACATTTTTTGTGATGATCAATGCCATGCCATTCATTCCTCTTCAATTTGTCATACCCTGAATAGTAGATATTATGGTTGTCTGTTGAAAATGACTATAACCAGTCCATTTTAGCTCACTAATACCAAGGATATCAACTTTTATATGCTCCATTTCATTTTTGACAACTTCCAATTTTCCTAGAGTCATACTTTGTACATTCCATGTTCTGATTATTAATGGATGTTTGCAGTTGTTTCTTCCTATTTTGAGTCATGCCATATCAGCAAATGGAGGTACTGAAAGTTTGACTCCATCCATGTCATTAAGGTCAATTCGACTTTGAGGAGACAGCTTTTCCTGTCGTATTTTGAGTCCCTTCTGACCTGAGGGGCTCATCTTTCGGCACTATATCAGACAATGTTTCCGGGCTATATTCATAAGTTTTTCAGTAATATATCAGACAGTGTTTCACTGCTATTCGTAAGGTTTTCACTGACAAATTCTTTGAGAAGTGGATGACCCCTTCCTTCTCCTGAGTTTGTCTTAGTCTGGAAGCTCTACTGAAACCTGTCCACCATGGGTGATCTTGCTGGTATTTGACGTACTGGTGGCATAGGCACCAGCTCACAGTAACATGTAAACCACCACAGTACAAAAAATTGACAGACGAGTGGTGGAGACTTGTAAATATTGTTCCAAAATCTAGAAGAACATTTTGCTGATAATTCTCTAAATTAACTTTTCCTTCACCAGAGAAAGTTTTTAGAAAAAGTGAAACATAAATCAAATATCCAACACTTATTTATTTATTTATTTCCTGGAAGGAGGAAAAAAAAATGCTCACAAAACTTTTTTTTTAATTTGGACCTGTCAATATTTTAAAACAGGACTTTTCAGGACAATGTCTTAATAAAAAAGGTGTGATCTGGAGCAGGACAGTCATGCTTTGTGGAAGGAAGTTGAGGGAGGTGTCATTGGCAAGAAAGGTCTTCAGATCAGCCTCTCCAGAGCTTCTCCTGTGTCTAGACCCTAGTATAATACAATTTCCTAAGAAAATGGAAAACTGTATCACATTTTGTTGCACGTGGAGGATATAAGTGTAACCTCTCAAGATCACCTGTGTTTTGTAGAGTTTCATACATCTTCCCATCTGGGATCTCTGGTGGCTTAGTGCCTAAGGCATTTGACTGCTAACCAGAAGGCTGGTGGTTCACACCCACCAGCCACTCCTTGGAAGGAAGATTGGGCAATCTACTTCCAAAGAAATACTGCCTTGAACTCAAAGGGAAGTCACTATGAGTTGAATCGACTGCGTGGCAGTGAGCTTTTTTTTTTTGTTTTTCTTCCCCCATCTGTAAGGCAAGTAATACAGGCAGAGAGGATGTTCTTTTCTTTTGTTTCTCTATTGTGTTTATTGCTGTCTCTATTTTCTTCTAAAGTATCATTTCTCTAAGTTGTCATTGGAAAAACTGACATTAGGAAAAGATTTTTACACTTAAGATATTTGACTCTTTTACAACATACATCATATACTCATAATATACTCATCATATACTTATAATATTGTAGGATCTGTCAGGACTTCTTTTTTTATTTTTAAAAATAATATTACCGATAAGAATCCCCTCCCCCAAGTTTGGGAATAGGCAAATACTTGTGATACACTCTATCCTAATAAAGATGAAAAATCCTTGTACTATGTAGCTTCTTTTGTTACTTCAATCTGTCTAGCTATGAGAAAATGACTATGAGAGCATTGCATTAGCCTGGTGTTGCCAAGTCATTTTATGGCTGCAAACCCCACATTTCTCCAGCTCTTACAATTCCAGTCATCTCTTTAAACTAATCAGTTTGATTGTTATCCAGGAATTACAGTTCTCCTCCCTTAATGTTGGAAAGTTAAAGCCTTCCTTGCTGGCCCCAGGATCCATAAAGAAAGAGATACAGCTCTGTCTGGCCAAGGATAAACAAATGACTCCTTAAGGACTTCAAGTGAATGATACTTTTTATTTATTTTTTTCCCCTAATGAACTCCTTGAGTCTGAGTTCCTTGGTAGTTAAAAAGAAAATCTGAAGACAAGTGTTATTTTTTTTATTGCAGGCTCACCTATTTAAAATATTACTTGCAGAATGTGGATAAACATTAGCACTATATGTTTATCTCCACCATTCATCTCTCAGTTTGTCATATTGTGGTGGCTTGATATATAACAATAATACCAATTAATATTTATATTAAATATTATATAATATAATTTATTAACATAAAATATCTGTTCTTAATAATGAGTACCCTTTTAACCCATGGGAGACTTTGAGCAAAAATTTTACTCTAGGGTTACTTTAAATTATATCTAATAATATTAAATAATAATGATAGTATTTGTTAAAGAACAATGGATGGATGATTTAAAACAGGAGGTAGATTCCTACAAAATCTTAAAAATAACTTATAATTCAGTTACAATCAATCAGCCTTAATAGGCCTTTCCAGCTTACCAGTAAAAAAAACAGACCCTAAATTTGCCTAGTATTAAATAGTTTGGCTTCAATGTTATTGATCTCATGGTCACAGGAAATGTAACATGGCTACAAGAGGATATCTATCTCTCTCTCTCCCAAGAGAAACAACTGGAAAGTTATCACATTGTCTGCTGGAGCCCACAATCTTGCTGATGAAACTGGGTCATAATAGTATACCCCTCTTTTCCATCTTTCAAACCTCACCCAATAGCTTCTCAAGGGCAGAACATAAACTAGAACTCTGCAGACAGAGCAGTCTGAGAAATGCAGTTTTCAGGCTTGTAATCCCCATGACATATGAGAGAGAATTGAAGGCAGTGGGGCAAGATTCTAAGAGGAGAGAATCCCACAGGGGGTCTCTGGGTATTACATGGCAGCATTCACAACCCGGTTAACATTTCATCTTCACCACTAGAGCCTTAAACACATTCTAGATGATGTTCATATTAGAAGAAGATGCTAGAGTCTTGGGGAGTCAGAGCTTTATTCTAGGCATTCTCTCTGGCTAGCAATGACACTGTCTTTTCTAATCTAATGAGGTCATCGCAGAATTTTGAAGGGAAATCATAGTATAAACATTCGGCTTTTTTTCTCTCCTGTTTTCCTTTATCTCACCACACCCAGAACTTCATGAAAGACCTGGGGCATATTAGATGGGCCGTTTAGTTTTTGCCCTTCTGAATGTTCCAAAATTCCCCTTTGGCCTAAGAAGTATTTTTATGAGTCTACTAAATTGCCCACACCATATCCTATGTCTTTCTTCTTCTTAAAGGAAAAATCTAGTTTTAAGAGTACCAAGAAAACTCTTTCCTCTCCCAAGTGCCTGTGTACATCTCTTCTCAACATTTTGTTCAACAATTTCATATTGGTAGATTGAAATTTGGAATAATGAGAGTATTTGTTCCAGAGAAAATATTAAATGCTACAAATTGGGGCTTATTCACTTATTCATTCACTCATGTATTTTAGAGCTGCTTATGACAAAAACATTTACCAGGACCCCACACCACTGTCTATTTTGAAAGTCAAGGCTAAACATTGGACTCAGTACTATCTTTGCCTTTGTTGAGACTGTGCCTTCTTCTTGGAAAAATATCTCCTACAGTGGCTAAAGACAGGACTGGAAATGATACTGGGAATGAACAATGCATTTGATATTATTTCAAAATTTTCTTCTACAATGACCACTGTCCATATGTTACCACAGTGAAATATCATACTAACATGTAGTCATCAGCTAGCTCTATATTATTTATTTATTTATTTTTAATGAATGAAGAAATAGATGACACAGAGATACGCATATTGCCAAGGGTCATTTGATTTATTAGTGCCATTGTCAAAGACCCAAGCAGGCGTATCTAACCCCAAAGACTGTACTCACCACTCCTGCAGCACCACTGCACCCAGATAAATGAAGATGCTTTCTTTTCAGTAGTGCTAGGATCCCTGGTGTCTTGAGCAACTCCTTTCTGGATTTAGTGTAACTATATTTTCTGCTTCTGTGGTGTAGTAAATTACTTAGTGTGGCTTTTCTACCCATAAGTCTTTGTAAACTCCAAGGTGAGATTTGCTATGAGCAACTGAGGAGCTCCTGATTGCTAAAGTTGTCCACCTGGAGTATTTCTGTTGGGAGTGGCACAAAACAATGTTCTGGGAGGTTCCCACTCTCTCTCAGTTGCTTAGAGTTCTGATGCTATGATTGGCTAGTTTGGCCACTCTGCCAGGCTCAAAAGGAGGCCTCCTAGAAGCAGAATTCTCTCTGACTGCTGGTTGAGGAAGACATGCTGCTGAAAGAGATATGGGTTCCTGACACACATGTTGCTGGGAAAGAGACGCAAGAAACATGCACTGCTGAGTGAGACACCGAGGGACCAGCACTGCTGGGAAAGAGACTTTGAGAGACTGTTGGCTGAGGGACGGTGGGCTGGGAGAGAGACTGAGCATTTTTCCTGAACTTGAATTGTAGCCTGTGGTGCTTCCCTAATAAACCCCATAATCTATGATTTCTATGTGGCCACTGCAGCGAATTATCGAACCCAGGAGAGAGGTGGTAGGTGCTTTGGGAGGAATGGTTGGAGAAAGGGCTGGAGGGAGGCAGCATGTCTGGCCTGGCAGGAATAGGCCTTGGGCTATTGATGGTGATTAGGTCTTCCTATTGTGGGATTAGAGGAAGTCAGAATATGTGGCTTCCTTGCCCTTTTTGCAGCTTCTGAAAAGTCCAACACTAAGACTCATTGAATTGTAGTACAGATATAAGGAAGCCCTTGAATAGTCTTTGAATCTAAAATAAGCCCATTAGAAAATAACTTACTTAAAAGGTATCCAATATTTGGCACTGCCAAGTTTAGAGGTTAAAGAACTTTAAATATCCAAGGGCAGGGGAAGCACAGATGTCATATATGCTTTTGCTAAAAAAAAAAAAAAAAGGAGAAAAATTTATGTTTTCTTATGAGTGATGACTTTTGAAATTTAGAATAATTATATTATTAAATATAGTGCAACCCAGTAATATATGGTTACCAGATTTAGTAAAAATATGGGATACCAAGTTGGATTTTAATTTTAGATAAACGAGTATATTTTTTAGTATAAATACAATAAAAATTTTACATGGATCTTATCTGACAACCCTAGACTAATAGGATATTTGTTTTCTGTAATCTACTGGATGATATTTTAGAAAGGTGGTAAAAATTTCCATCACCTACAATATCTATATATGCTAAGAATTATTTGGTTTATGTAATTAAACTAAAATATAAGGCCTATGTTCATACCAATATATGAGAGCAAATTGATTTTTAAGGTACTTCTATGCTCTATGACATTTGAATTTGGTCTTCATTAACTTTGATTATAAAGAAAAATCACACTGTCTAGTAAAAAGGTAAAATATGATATAAACATTAGGAATGGGGGTGTAGAGAGAGCAAGGGGAAGGTAAAGGAGACAGAAGAAAACTCAATCATAGAACCTAAATAGTACACCATTAAGTGGAAAATAACTGCTTCTGGGGAGAACAATTATTTGGTAAGCCAATTATATGAGCTAATGCAGCTAAAAATGAAGGCTAACAAACTGTTAGACCAGAGCTCACTACATTAGTGTATATAACTGGTATCATTTAGTGTTCAAGTTTAGAAAAAGTTAGCTTGCAAAACAGAGTATACACTCAGGAAAGCAACTCAGAAAAAATAGCAGTTCCTACATGTGTAATGGAAGCCACACACACTAAATTCGGGTATGGGTCCTATGGGAGATGGTCACAAATGTTGCTTGCTATCCACAAGGTAAAAGTACATTCCACTGCAAAGCAGGCAGACTGGACTCATCTTTTATATTAAGCCACTCACAACCAGAAAGAGCCAATAGGCCTAAAGGGGCTGTGACATACCAGTTCATGGTGAGCCAGGAAGGAATTTCCCTAAATCAAGATGGTCATATTCACATGAGAGATTGGTAGTTTGCATGTGGCCTTCTTGGTATGACATGGTAAGATCAGTTTTGGAGGCTGTTCTGGTTACCTAGTGCCACTCTGACAGGAATATATACCACAAATGAGATGGATGACCTTAACAAACAGGAGTTTATTCTCTCACAGTTTATAGGCTTTAAATCCAAGTTCAAAGTGCCAGGCTCTAGAGGCTGAGTGAAAGCCCCTTGACCTTGCACTTTAGCTCTGCCTCTTGGTTCTGGCCCACTGAAGTTAGAGGCATCTCTTCACTAAGGCAGCTACTGGCTGCTGAGGCTAACAAGCCCAAGGTGGACAAATAAAAAGTCACAGTCTCGATGCTACCAAACCACACAGCAGGCCATTAATTCAAGTCCATTGTAAGTCTAAAGGTTGGTAGAGCATGGCAGGCTGTTAAACAATGACACGGGTACATGCAGCGTACAAGCGTGCCATAAACTAGAGACCATTCCCAAAGCTGTTTCTTATATATGGGAAGCAGACCACATACCCAAAGCAGCTACTCAGCTGCTTGTGGTAGATCCCACCATGGAGGTGATTGCCAGTTTCATCATGGGGAATAACTACCACCAGCTGCCCAGCCACTCAACCAGGCCCAGCCAAATTGACACACAAACATAACACCAGAGAAGCATTTTTCCTTTTCAAAATTAGTTTTGACAGAAGGGTATATTTTTATTAGCATGTTGATTTCCTATAGAATCACTTTCTGGTGGCACATAGTGGCAAATCCTCTGTTCCCAAGTGATGGTTCCACTAATACTACATTATGCTTATAGGATTCTATGGAATCTTTACTTCTACTCTCTGTTCTTTACTGCCCCAGGTAAAATCATCAGGGTCTAATGTGTCAGAAACTGATGACAGGCATTTTGGGATTCTTAATCTCCTCTTGGGTTGCCCTAACAACATTGTTGGTGGAACAAACCCATAAAACAACAGGACCAGCTACCTAAAGAAAAACAAGGCTAAATATAGCAGAAGCTGTTATGCTGAATTAAAATTAAAAGGTGTGTGTACATGTGTGTTTTAAGTGACTATCTACTTAACTGATTTGGAAAAATCACTTAATAGCTCTCGGATGAATCATATATCAAAGAAATAATTTGCATGAGACTTTTTATTTTTTTCCTGAATCCCTTAATGTTTTAATACAAATGTACCTGCAAAGAAATAGACATTTTGCTGAATACTTTACTGAAGCTAGATCCTTCATTTGATCTGAGTTGTGCTTAGGGAACAATAATGACATCTTGAACTTTTTCTTAATTTGATTTTGTTTTTGTTGTTGAAAGAGCTCTGGTGGTATAATGCTTAAGGCATTTGGCTGCTAACCAAAAAAAAAAAAAAAAAAAAAAAAATGAGGCAGCCTGCTTCTGTGAAGATTTACAAACTTGGAACTCCAAAGGGGTTCACTTTTGGGTGTTGGAATCAACAACTTGATGGCAGTGAGGATCTTTTTTTTTTTTGGTTTTGTTGTTGGGAATGTACAAAGCAAAACATACACCAATTCAACCATTTTGACATGTACAATTCAGTGACACCGATTATGTTCTTCGAGCTATGCAACCATTCTCACCCTCTTTTTCTGAGTTGTTCCTCCCCCATTAACATAAATACACTGCCCCCTAAGGGTCTCATCTAATATTTTAAGAGGGCACCTTGTACTTTTAGGGGATTCCTAACAGAAGTTCCATAAGATTTGGAATAATATTGAACATAGAATGGACTACCAAAGGAATGAAGAAATCAATCTTAGAATAAATCAACCAAAATATTCCTTAGAATTAAGGATGTTTCTATCAGTTTACTTGATGGCAGGAAATCAAACCCAGATTTGAGAGGTAAAGATGGTGAGACCTCAACTTTCTTACTTTGGACACATCATCAAAAAAAATCACTAGAAGGAGACACCATGTTTGGTAACGTAGTTCAACAAAAATAAGGAAAACCTTCCGTGAGATGGAATGACACAATAACTGAAACAATGGAGTTAAACACACCAATGATCATAACAGGGTGCAGGGTGGGGCAATGTGGTATTCTATTATCCATAGTGCTTTGAACCAGCTTATTCTGATTTGGCCCCCTGTTGAAAATTTGCATTTCCACCCCAGACATACTGAATCCAAATTTACATTTTAACAACATCTCTGGGGATCTAGGATATAAAATACAAATTCTGATTCAATGTCTTTGGGGTAGAAATGCAAATTCTCAGGCTGAACAAGAATAAACTGGTTTGAAGTCCTATTCTTATTAATTATTTTGCTTGTGCACTCTGTTCTGTTTCTCAGACAGTTTCCTAAAATATATTCATCTTTCATTGCAAATGGCACACTATCTTCTCAGTTCCTAACTGTCTAGTTACAATGGTTCTCAAATTGTGTTATGTATTAAAATCATGTAGAGAGTTGTTTATGTTCTCATACCCAAGGAGCCACCTCTGGAAAACATCAGGAGGGTTAGATGAAGCTGGACATCTATACTTTAATAAGATTTGCTAGTGACTTAAAGCTTTAAGTCTAAATTTCATATCCCAGTGTTACAGGTCCTCAGAATCTGATCTTGGTTTATCCAGATATGGTCTTACTCATAATGATTACTCCATAATTTCTTTACACCCTTGTGTCTCAAAAGGTGTCCACAGACTCATCTTCTGCATTATCTGGAAGCTTATGAGAAATGCAGAATTCTAGGAGTCACATCAGAGCTATTGATTCAGAATCTACATTTTAACAAGACCCTAAGGTGATTTATACATGAAAGTTTAAGAAGCACTATCTTAGACAAGAGCACTACCTGGAATCTCACTCTGCACCCATTGTGCCTACTTCCAACCTTGATTCTTAATTGTCTGCTACTCTTGTCTGGAATAAGGAACTGTGGTGGTGCAATGCTTAAGGAATTTGACTGCTAACTAGAGGATTGTCACTTCAAACCCACAAGCTGCTCTGTGGAAGGAAGATGGGGCAATCTACTTCTGTAAAGATTTACAGCCTTGGAAACCCAATGGGGTTGCTATGAGTCAGAAACAACTCCATGACAGTGGGTTTGGTTTTGGTTTTCTTGTCTGGAATAACCTCTTCTTTCCTTCTAACGGGCATTTACCGATCCCTCTGCTCTAGGAGCTTTTCCAAAATAATGCCAACTCATATTGCTCTCTCAAATTTTTGGTAGCAGGTAATTTCCACCAGTGTCACCTGCAGCGTTTGCACATAAATTACAAGAGCTCGGCCAAAATTGAAAAATAAATTAATTTATGATCTTTTTCACTCTCTCTCTAGCCACGGAGCAGTTGGATATGTGGTGTTTGCTATCCAGAACACTGCCTCTTTACTTTTTTTTTTTATCTTGTTAAGAATTTTCCATCAGACATCTGTTCAACACTTGAGCTTAAGCTGAAGAGAATATTTTCTGATTTCACCAAGTAACACATCCTCAAATAGAAATTCTTATACCACATCTTTACCTCTTGTCTCAGGTATAATTTTATATTTCTTAGACAAAGGTAAGAAATGGAATTCTCCTGAAGGCAAATTCCAATATCAGTGCTCAGGTCAGGAGAGTAGATCTTTGGCTTTTGAAGCAACATAGGTATGCTAAAACTCAGACCCAAGAATTAAGCCTAGGGACCTGGAAGGAACTGAAGTAACTCCCAACAGAAGTAAATGGAAATCTTCTTTGGAGAAAGGTATCCTTAAATTAAGTTCCTAGTTTTCCATAGACAAAGAGTAAAACCCACTGCCAAATCTACTGCAATTAAGTTGATTTCAACTCATAGCAACTGTATAGGATGGAGTAGAATTGCTCCATAGGGTTTCCAAGGCAGTAAATCCTTTTGGAAGCACACTGCTTCATCTTCCTCTTGTGGAGTGACTGGTGCATTTGAACCATCAGCTTTTTGGTTAGCAGCCCAAAGCTTTAAGCACAGCATCATCAGAGCTCCCTGAGATAAAAAGTAAACAATTAAGAAATTAAACATAGACATAAACTGCCATGTGAAAAAATCAGTGGGAACAACAAATGACAAATGTAGGCACCTAAATAATTGGGATATTGAATCTATCAGTTGAAGATTACAGAAAAAGTAACATATAATGTTTAAAGATGATAAAAGATGAAATAATTAAAAAAGGAACAGGCAACAAATCTTCATTAATTGTAAACAGGCAGATTTAAAAAGAATTACACAAAATGTTTAGAAATGAAAAATACAATTTTTAATTTGAAAAACTGAATGTATTATTTAAATACTAGTGCAGTGGACTGACCAGAGAATTAGTGTAAGAAAGACTAAAATAATAAAATTACATGGACTACAATGCAGAAAAGAAAGGAAAAGAAAAATGAGCAAAAGGAAGTTAATGGTGTAGATGATAAAATAAAACAACTAATGAGTAAGTCTAACCTGTGTTACAAGGGCACACATTAAAAATGGTGTAGACATGAACTAGAAAGACAATGGCTGAAAATATTCATAATCTATGAAAGATTCAAACACAATTACAAGAATCAGAATTTATATCATTAGGATTAACAAAAGTAAAGTCATACATATATTCAAACAATGAAAAGAAAGAACTATTAGAAGACCTTAAAAGGCAGAGAATAAAGATGAATCACCAACAAAAAAAAGAAAATTAGACTGATAATGACTGTTCATGAGTAGCCATGCAAGCCAATAGGCATTGAAATGCTTCAAAATACTCAGAGAAAATAACAACTTAACAAAATGATCTTTTGAGAGCAAGAATAAAATAAAGACAATTGCAGATTAAGATTAAGAGAAAAAAAAAAAGAGAGAAAGAGAAAGATCAAGGTCATATTTTGACTCTTCTGGACTTGTTTTTGTTGTCTTCAGCTGTAACTTGGCATTGCATATGGGCAGTTATCATCTGTTCCACAGTCAGCTCCTGGTCTTGTTTTGGCTGAAGATGTTGAGCATTTCCATCCTCTTCTTCCGCACATGTAGTCAGTTTGATTCACGTGTATACCATCTGGCAAAGTCCACATGTATAGCCACCATTGATGTTTTTGAAAATAGGTATTTGCAATGAATAAGTCATTGGTCTTCAAAAATGAATCAAGCAATCTCCAGTGTCATTTCTATCACTAAGGCCAGATTTTCCAAAGTGACTCTTCTTTGTTTCTAATTTTCCCATTCCAATCACCAGTAATCATCAATACATTTTGATTGCATGTTTAGTTAATTTCAGACTGCAGAAGTTGGTAAAAAAAAAAAAAATCAATTTCTACATCTTTGGCTTTAGTGGTTGATGCATGAATTTGAATAATGGTAGTATTAACTGGTCTTCCTTGCAGGTGTATAGATGGTATCCTATTATTGACAGCATTGCACTTCAGGATAGATTTTGTAACATTCTTTATGATGATGGATACCATGACATTCCTCTTCAGTTTGTCATTCTTGGCATAGTAGATCACATGATTGTGTGATTCAAATGGCCCAAACAAGACCATTTCATCTCAATAATGCCTAAGATATTGATCTTTATGAGTTCCATTTCATTCGTGACAATTTCCAGTTTTCCTACATGCTTTATACATTCCATGTTCTGTTAATGGATGTTTGCAGCTGTTTCTTCCCATTTTCAATCATGCCACATTAGCAAACGTAGGTCCTGAAAGCTTTTCTCCATCCATGTCATTAGGGTTGACTCTACATTGAGGAGGCAGCTCTTCCCCAGTCATAATTTGAATACCTTCTGACCTGACGGGCTCATCTTCTGGCACTGTATTGTACAATGTTTCAGGGCTATTCTTAAAGTTTTACAGTACTTTTTCAGACAGTGTTTCACTGCTATTCGTAAGGTTTTTCACTGACCAATTCTTTGTGAAGTGGATTGCCCCTTCCTTCTTGTGACTCTGTCTTAATCTGGAAGCTCTGCTGAAACCTGTCTACCATGGATGATCCTGCTGGTATTTGAAATACCAGTGGCATAGTCTCCAGCCTCACAGCAACACACAAGCTACCACAGTATGACAAACTGACAGACAAGTGGTGGTGTCAAAGACTAGCTGAACATAAGTGGATAGGTATACTTCTGGGTTCTCAATTCTGTTTCATTGGTCTATGTGCTGTCATTATATAAATACTAGGCTGGTTTGACCACCAAGGCTATGTAGTAGCTTTTGAGAGTGGGGAATGTGAAACCTCCTACTTTGTTCTTATTTGGTAGTCCTCTGCTTAGAGTTTGATCCATTCTTATCTTGATCCAAAAAGTGGGTTCCTCACACTGAGGTCACATGCTCTGATTATAGCTTACATCTTAGTGGGGAAGACAAAAACCCTATGAACTAGTACAATTTATAGCATGTTTAAAGGCAGTGGTATATGTTAGTATTTCAATTCCTTTTGTTTTTGTCCTTTATCCCAAAGCCATACATATAGAGGATTTATTTATTTATTTATCTATTGAAAATAGACCCTTGGAAGACCTGGAAGAAAAGTAATTTAATGTTTCTTAGAGTGAGTATCTTCCTCAGGGATTTGACCTGGAGGGATTTCTTCCAACCCCATGATTTAAGGCACTTTCCATACACCATCAGAAAAGGAAACCAATCAGTAATCAAGGCTCCAGAGAGACCAGAGTTATCATTACTTGCAGGTCAGGAGAGGCCAGGAGAAAATAGAGAATCTTAGAATCGCTAGGCAGGCTCTTACATGTGTTCATTACAAAATCTAATTGCAGCAGGAAGGAAAGGCAATTTGAACACTTCCCAAACCCAGAAGGCATTCAGAGGGAAGAATTGACACATTGATCCATTCAATAAAAGCTAAGACAAAGTTAGGATTGAATTTTAACCACATATGTTCTATCAGTATAAGAATTTTCCCATTAATAGAAGATATTCCTACTAAAATGTACAAAAGAGCATGCAGGACAAACTTTGCACCATTGTTTCTCTGGAAGAACTCCAGCCTCACTGACCTTCCATCCTCCAATTGTAATGATCTTGGCTAAGGGACTGGATATAGGGATGTCTCCATGGTTTTTTCACTTCTATTTTGAAAACCCAGTGGTAGCACTGGTCTCTTTCCTTTCATGTGGGACAAAGAACAAGGCTGTTCTCGGTATGCAAAACAATATAACTAAGTCATTCTGTGTTTGTACCTAACAACTCAACCTGCTAATAATGATTACTAGCAATGCCTGGGAAATTGCTTCTGTCAGCTTGTGTATTGACTTGTAGCAGCTGTATGCTTCTCTGACACACCAAGCACCATTTTTCAACCTGAGATTTCTGAAATATGGTATGATAAATTTAATTAGAACTTATTTCCAGAAGTAGCCCCATGGAAAGGATGTCTTAAAATAAAGAAAATGAAAAAGTAGGAATTCTCTCCTGTCCCTCAACATAAGGACACACAGGGATAAACATTAGGTCATATCTGCTACCTGAAGACAAGTAGGAAAAGACCTTTCGATTAGCATTTGTTTACAGTAGAAGTTAAATTGTAGTACTTATATATATTAACCACTTCTTTGCTTTGCTTTTGAAGGAAGATTTGGAATCAGATTGCTGATAGTGGGGCAAGGAAGATTCCTGAAATTTTGGGTTCTTAGAAATCATGATTGGTTTCCTTAGTCAGGAGAAATTGAGTGACTTTGACTCTTTCAAATACCCTGATTTCAAGATGAAGTGGGAAATAGGCCTGAAGGGGGAGTATGGTTAAGGAATTATTTAGTTCGTATGGAGCCAATAATTGGAGATTGACCTGATGTTGGATGGAATAGGACTTCATTCCTTTTTCCAAGTCTTAAGTTACAACTCTTTATGTCTCATTGTTTGGGGGCATAATGTGCTGCAATTTTAAAGGAGAAGCACTGAACCCTCAAAACTTGTAATTATCAAATACTTTATCACAAGGTGCTCTGGTGGCATAGTGGATAAGGCACTTGACTGCTAACCAGGTCAGTGGTTCAAACCCACCAGCTGTTCTGGGGAAGGAAGACAGGACCATCTACTTCTGTAAAGATTTATAGGCTCAGAAACCTAATGGGGGTTGCTATGAGTTGGAAACAACTTGATGGCAATGAGTTTTGAGTTTATCACATGGGAAGCTGTTAAAATGGACATTTGAGATATTGACCAAGACTGGTTTCCTAAAGAGAGAATCTTCTTTATGATTTAATTTATTATGTGATTCAAGATTCTTCATCTGACACAGTCTGCCACACTACTGTTAAAGACTCACCTGGCTTAAAAGCTTTCTCATCATAATGCAGGTCTGGGTGGAGGTAATTATGACTCTAAGCCAGCGTCAATGCCATTCTGTTAGTGACTAAGAGTTCTTTTCTTCTGATTTAATCCTCACTGAAGACTAACACTTTATAAAACCTGGGGTTTCTGTCACCAGTAGGGATGGGAGCCAGAGCTAGAAGGAAAATGCATGAAAGCCAATGAAGAACATTGGTCATCTCATGCTTTGCTTATAGCTTGTTTCATTTTCTGGATGAGATCTAGATTATATATGGAAACAACTGTCCATTTAAAGAATCTTCACCCTGGGATGTTGGTAAAAATGCATGGTTCTTTGCAGACTGTGATAGGCAAAATTTAAAAAAAGCTTCATAACATCTATGTTTTCTTTAAAAAGAAGAATATGGGCTTCTCTCTTGTCTTTTTACACACATTTCAATCTAACTTCACACAAGGACATCCTGCAGCAGTCATATGTCAGGGAGTCCTTGGCTAAGAAGTATCCTCTATCTCAGTCTTCCCGAATGGCTTCTGGGTCCCTACAGGCATGTCAAGCTGTGTAATGGGAATTACAGAATGGCAACATGAAAGCACAAATGCCCAGTGTCACAAAATAAAATGTGTATGAACTGTTGAATGTAAAATGAATCTGCTTTGTACAATTTCACCAAATCATAGTAAAAAGTTTAAAAAATAAAATAAAGCAAATCTGGCATAAACTTACCCAAAAGCATGACAGAACTTTTTCTGGATGGCTCTGTGTAGTAGATCCTCCAAGATGGGAAGTGTCAGAGCATGTGGGCTGGCAGGCTATAAACCAGGATGCCCAGATTCTCTACTACTGTGTGGAGGCTACTAGAAGCAGTGACTCACTGAAGAGTGAAGAAAAGAGGTCTTGGCTTCCTAACTGCCGCAAGCAGGTGAGGAGGGTTCCATGGAGCCAAAGGGAGAGAATTCAGAAGATTTTTGTTTCTCAGAAATGTGCAGGGAGTAAGATAACACTGAATGACCCTGGTGTCCTCACAAGGTAAGGGTTCTGGTTGCAACAAAGAATTCATGAAGTTCTTCTCCTTATTTTTGCCTCGCTGCCAGAGTCTTTCCTTCAGATCATCACTTGGAACAGAATGGAATTTATTGTCTGTGCAATGAATGTAAGAACACACATGAATTCCTAAAGATTAATGATTGGTTTAAGGGAATTCTGTCTTTTTTTCCTCTCTTCCTCTCTCTCTCTTCTTTCCTTCCCTCTCTTTCACCTTGTTCCTCTCCCTTCCATTCTCCCTTCTTCATTTCTTCATTCCTTCCTTATTTTTTTTCTTACTTCCCTACCTCCTTCCTTCATTTATTTAACTTCTTTCATTTTTTTCTTCTCTGCTTTTGGTTAGGAAAAATATCCAAGAGAAACAGACCATTTTTCAGAAATGCCAACATGGTTTAGGAGACAAGGGCACTGCTTGTCTCTCAAATGTCCCTTAAGGTATCTTTATCCTAAGTTCATCCAGGGAGTTAAAGACTGAATATGCCTCTATCAGTAACATCCTTTGCATATGAAAGAACTCCTGGACTGGATTCTCTATGATTGGGAATAAATGAAGATTTTCACTGAAAACTTGCTATGGACAATGCCAAAGATGTTTCTTAGTATGGCGTTTTGAAGGGAGTTGAGAAAGAAAGCTGATCATTTTTGTTGACCAGAGCTTCCACCAAATGTTGAAAGACTACAATGGCAACCCAATCCAATTCAAGGAGATTGAACCCCCAAAGATGATCAAAAAGGTAGACAAAAATGTCAACATGAGACTGGAAAAATATTTTGAAATTGTATTCTGGCATCATCAGAATGGGAGGCCTCTTGGGAGGTAACTTGGTCAAAAGTAGTAGAATAGAGTGGCATTAGTGCCATTAAAAATTCTTGAGTCTGGAGTGCTATCCATTTACTACTCCCATTATTTGTATTTTCCTTAGCATAGATTGCACATGGGAACACTATGAACCAAGCATACATCAAGTTCATCTTAATGTATTTTTATTGAACTGCTTAGTTTCACTGAACTGTCTTCAATACCTACTAAATTGAGGAATAGAAATCCTTTTTTTCCTTTATCTGTGTTTTCTTCCTCATCCTTCTTTTCTCCTCCTACTCTTCCTCATTCTCCTCTCCTTTCTCTCTCTGCTCTCTTCTTCTTGCTTTTTTTTTTTTTTTTTGGTCTCTTTGTCTCCGTATTTCTAGGATTGAAATTAAAGGTACTGTCTCTGAATTGAATAATGTATGAGAATCGTCAGCCTCAGGCTCTATTCAGACTCCCAAAGTTCCTAGTTTCATTTCAAACTCATATCTATGTTTTCTTCCTGACTCATAAAAACAGCTTCTGCTTTCAAAATCCCTCAATCAGCTCTGCTTTTTTAAGTTTTCTATAAAATACCTAGGTTTTTTTTTTTTTTTTTTTTTTATCCTATATAAAGATCTCCTGTAGGCAGGGAATGTTCTATCTGATTGTCAAAATGATAATGAAAACTCTAAAGAAGAAAAGAAAAATTGATTTATTTATTTCCCTCAGGAAAGAGAGAGAAAAGTTCTCCCTTTCAGAAACTGATGATCTACAAGGTGACAACCTCTTACCAAGAAAGTGATTAGTCTATATGACAGGAAGGGACAAGGGACACTTTGTTAAATAGCATCCTTGGGGCCTTGGTGTGGTGAATTTATGTGAGATGAGGAGATGACAAGGACTGGCAAAGCTATGAGAGACCCATAGAGAAGTTGTGCCATCAGCAGAGAGATACTTGACATAGAATCATCACATAACTCCAGATTGTTTATTGCGCCAAAAAGAAACTTCAGTCCTAGAATCCACTGAAGAGGGGGCCTTCCATGAGCAAATAAACTGATCTTGTGTCAGTTGGGAGGGGTTGGGCAACAGTTCTTGGAGCTGAGTGTGAAACCCCAAGCCAGGAGGGGATCTGTACTTCCAGGAATAAGGTCATAATGTAGTATCTGTATGCATGAAGCCTGTTTTGAGATTAAGGTCACACATGAGCCAAGAGACAAGGTTTAAGGAGACCCAAAGACTAGGAATGCTGAGCCCGCACCAAAAACACATGAAGGAACATTTGTACCCTTGGCCAAAGTCGTTATTCCAGTTTATAATTAATTCTATGAGCAATTTGTTGGAAAATTGCAGCTAAAACCAATGTTCATAATTATTGAACCAGTGCTCTGGCTATCTTTTCCAAGTTTTATTACAGACTATTGCAAATCATCTAATGTTTCCTAAGGGAACAAAGTCTTTAGAAGGTCAAGTAACAAGGTTATTGAGAGAAGGAAGAAAAAAAAAAAAAGAGCATAATTTGGAATTGTTACAATGCCAGTTCTCCAAAATCAGAAGTCTTTAATATTTCACGGATCCTTATAAGCACCCCATGAGGTTTTTACACAATATTTCAAAGGAAAGCACTTATTTATTTATTTATTTAAGATGGGGAGATCTGTTCTTAACTATTGGATGCATGTAAGGTCCTGGTCCCAGTCTCAGATATCAACACACTGGACTCAATTGAATTTGGAGAGAAAATGAATTCTCCATCTGTGGACATTGCATGGAAATTGATTTGATTCCATTTGTAAACCCTAGTCCCGGGAATAATTGGAAGAGTTCTCTGGGTGGTATGTATTAAGCTCAGCCACTGATGAAGTTAGAAGGAGCACAGCCTCTTGAATGATAAACAGATTAAATGTGGCTATTGTGATTAGTGAATCCAAGGGTGTGGCCAGCCCTGAATAGCCCATATTTTGAACCAAAAGGCTATGCATTTGCTCCAGATGAAACGATTCCAAGTGGATCAAATCTAGCATTTTGAGGTGGTGTCTGTACAAGGAAAGATAAAGAGAGAAAATGTAGTGAGATAAGTTATTGGCATCTTTCAGATAAAAACTTATACCTCCCCAAGACAAATACTGGCTTTGCTGAAGGTAGTCAAATTGGTTATGTGGGTTTAAATGAGGGTTAGGTTAAAACACATTTTCTTCCATATACCTGAAAGGATAGGGTTTCAGAGCACAGAAGACAATACTCTCGCCTAAGGACTTCTTCCCCCTTTCCTCTCTTACCCACCCTGCTATACTTGTCTCTGTGCCTCTCTCTCACTCACAACCATACACACCTATTTTTGCCTTTTCTTATTTATATGTCGCCATGTTCCAAGAGCCCTTAAGAAGACTTTCAAACGTGCTTAAAAGAAGACAGAATCAGAAATTGGTGAAAGAAAAATTAAGAGTTTCTGGGTCTATAAATTTGCTTTTAGTAGACATTTCCTATAAATGAAATTATACATTTTGTTATCTTTGCATTTGGCTTCTTTCACGTGTGTAATGTTATTGAAGTTTATCCATTCTATAATATACATTAGTTCATTTTTAAAAAATAAAATGTTGAATATTATTCCAATGTATGAATATACAACATTTTGTTTATCATTCACCAGTTAATACACATTTGGGTTGTTTGCAATTTCTGGCTATTATGAAAAGTCACATATATTTTGTAATATGTTAATCTTTGGTCTATCTTGCTTTATAGTCATTGATTCTTGATTCATATATCCATTTGTAGTCACTAACTAATGCTTTATTTATTTATTTATTTATTTATGGGCCTTGTTTCATAATCATTCTCTTTGAGGACAAAAATATACTTTTAAAAATAATGTTGAGGATACTCTATCATTTCCAAGAGTCATTTTATCTCCTAGTTGTTTGGTAAACCACTTTCTTCATGTTGGCTTTTTTCATTTGTTTTGAAATTTTATTTTGCTAAATTACTTTGGAGAGCTCTGGTAGCATAGTGGCTTCGGCACTTGACTGCTAACCAGAAGGCTGGCGGTTCAAA
>NW_006921895.1:1408875-1427883 GCF_000298275.1 Orycteropus afer afer | reverse complement strand
TATGAGTCGGGTACGGCTCGACGGCACATAACAACAACAACAACAACAAATTACTTTGAAATTTTATTTATTGATTTATCTTCCCCCTCTCCATCTTTCTCTGGCTCATTTCTTCCTCATGGTTTTGCAGTCACTTCCCTTTGGACACCTACAGATGTTCAGTCCTGAAGTAGGACTTATATTAAGTCTTTTAATTACTGTTCCATGTGATGAGAGGAGTGATGATACCATCCCTGAAACGGTTTAATTCTTCTCCAGGTTCTGTCTACACTGTTTCACCTCACCTCTTCAACCACTCAGCAGTTTTAGGCAAGGACTTCAGTTTTCTTCTGCCTGTCTTCATGAGCAGAGAAATCCCACCCAGATCCCCCCTCCAGTTTCACGCAGTGAACTTAATTTCAGTATTTTGTCATTTATAGAGTGCTTTTGTTACCAGATGATCCATAGGAATTCGTTTATTCAGTTCCTCTGGATGCCTCCACTCTTGGAAACTGGCATTTTAATGGCTTCTGTTGAATACTTAGTTCTTTTGGTTTTATCTCCATTTCAGTTCAACTAGCTTTTTAACTTATTTTAGAACATGGGTATTTTGAAAAATTAAAAATTTTATTATAACAAAAACTAAAATTAAACCCACTGTCATTAAGATGAATAAAAGTTTTATTTTACTTTGTTCAACTAAAAAAATCAAAAATTGTTACAATCATACACGAAAGCACACATACTATAACTGCACAGCTGTATGAATTTTCATAAACTCAACACATTTTCTCCAAGAATAAGAAACAGAGCATTACCAACACCCAGAAACTGACCTGTAACCCCTTTTAATCATTTTCCACCAAGGTAAACACTATTCTGATTTCTAGTGAATAAATATGGGTTATTTCCTATTTAGAGTTGTTACAAATAGTGCTTCTATACCTCTACTAGCATATTTTTTTGGTTAACATATGCACATATTTCCATTGGGGATATATCTAGAAGTGAAATTTTTGAGTCATGGAAAGGGCATATGGTTGCTTAATACTATTAAGGACTTTTCCAGAGTGGTTCCGCCAATTTACTCTTCAACAAGCAATAAATAAGTTGTAATGGCCTCCATGTTCTCCAACTTTTAGTATCATCAGTCTATTTCATAGTAACATGGTTATTCTTTAATGAAATAATTATCTCTCATTGTTCTTGAAAATGGAGAGGGAGGTGGGAGACTTCAAACAGCTCTATCTAGGCCTTGTCAATCTAACATGTTTTCTAAGATGCCCCAACAACCAACATAGTCCCTCCTCCAGCCCAATTCCCATTCTGTGACTCTGTGTAATGTGTCCCTCCAACAAGCAGAACAGTTCCACAGGTGATTGAGATTCCTGAAGACATAGGTAAGGAATTAAGTAGAAAGAGATTTTCTCACTTCTGTTGTTACCTTTTCAAGTCCTATTTCGACTTTCTTCTAAGTTGGTTATTCTATTTTGTTTTCAGAAAAGGGGTACAATGAAGATAAGTTTCGACCATCTGATTTAGCCTTTCCATAGAGCCCCCCACCCATTCAATTGAAGGTCAATGGGAGAGAAAAAATTATGTCTCATTTTTATATTTTGAGTTGTATCTTAAGACTTAGATCCATATATTTTAAAACAATTACAAGTTAATCTAAAAAAATACCACTTGAGATTGCTCTAAGTGGCCAACTACTGGCAAAAGTTTTCTATGATATTTCTACTTTTAAAAATGCAAAAGTTGTTAAGATGGCAACACATCAAGCACCACCATTCACTTACACCTTAGTAAAAACAAATCGGTCTCATCATTTTTATGAGAGCAATGTGGTAGATTGATTACAAAAAAGGCAACAATTCTCTATTGCTTTGCAATGTGATGTTGTTGTTGTAAGGTGCCATTCAGTTGGTTTCAAATCATGGAGACACTATGTACAACAGAATGAAACACTACTTGGTCCTGTACCAACCTCACAGTCATTGGTATGTTTGCAGCCATTGTCTCAATCCATTTCATTTAGGGTCTTCTTTTTGCTGACACTTTACTTTACTAAGTATGATGTCCCTCTCCACAGGCTGGTTCTTCCTGATTACATGTCCAAAGTACATGAGACAAAGGCTTGCCATCCTCATTTTTAAGGAATATTCTGGTTTTACTTCTTCTAAGACAGATTTGTTCATTTTCTGGCATTCCTTGGCATAGTCAATATTTTTTTCAATACCATAATTTAAATGCATCAATTCTTCTTCTGTTTTTCTTATTCATTGCTCAGATTTTGGATGCTTATCAGGCAATTGAAAATAGTATGGTTTGGGTCTAGAGCACCTTAGTCTTCCAAGTGACATATTTGCTTATTAACATTTTAAAGGGGTCCTTTGCAAAAGATTTTCACAATGCAATGCCTTTTCATTTTGTGACTGATGTTTCCCATGGGTATTGATTGTGGATCCAAGTAAAATGAAATCCTTGGCAACTTAAGTCTTTTCTCTATTTATCATGATGTTGTTTATTGGTCCAGTTGTGAGCATTTTTTTTGGTTGTTTTTGGTAAGGTATAACCCATACTGAAGGGTGTGGTCTTTGATTTGTCTCTTAGCTTTTGTCAAACCTAGGGTCTGAGCAATACAGTATATAAAGACAAAATTTGACTTTGATAACAGACATAAGAAATGCTGACATCAGATGTTGTCTTAATGAATAGAACAAAGCTTTATTTGTGGGAAACAGCACAGTAATTAGTTGGAATACATAAAAACAGATTATTGACATATATATAGACACAAAAACTGGAGTGTTATACATACAGTGTTATTTTGAGCTGTGGTTATCACTGTTTCCATAGTGATATGTATTACTTACTGAGAGCCTTTTATGTGATAATCACTTGGCTTTCATGATCTTTTGGAGCTCTCATCACTCTTCTAGTAGGTAGAATATATAATTTCCCTATTTTACAGATGAGGAAATTGAAGCACAGAACTGTGTTCTAATTTGCCCAAGACAGCACAGTTAGTAGAAGACTCAAGTTTCAAGTGGGAATGACTTAATTTCACTATTCGTGTTCCTATAATTGCTCAATAGTTGCTTCCAAAATGTGTATTCATAACATAAAATATGTATCAAATATATATTTTATGTTATGAATACTCATGTGGAGTGACAATGTATGATATAGCATATTGTATATATACATATTATTTATATATTAGCATTTATGTGTACAGAGTCCCTGAATGGTACAAATACTTAGCTCACTGCTAATAGGTTAGAGGTTCTAGGCTACTGACTGATGCCTCAGAAGAAAGACCTGGCAATCTACTTCCCAACAAATCAGCTATTGACAACCTTAGGGTGCACAGTTCTACTCTCACACATTTTAGGTTGCCATGAGTCAGAGTCAACTCCACAGCAACTGTAGTTTATATGTATGTGTTTATCCAATACATTTATGTTCCATTTCTGTTCTGTCTCCCACCATTTATCCACATACTTAATCCAGAGGGGAAAAATAAGAAAATTAAAAGAAAGATGTGTGACTGCAATGGAAGAGGCATGGACAATAGAAAAGACACTTTCTGTTATCACGTTTAGCCTTACAACACCCTTAAGGACTGAATTACAACTTTGCTTTATAATTGGGAGAAACAAAATTTAAAGGATTGAATAATTTTCCCACAGTTATATAGCAAATAAATGGCAGAGTTGAAATTTGGACACTATTTTTTTTCAAAAGTCCACACTCTTTGTATTAAATTTTCCTTTACATTAACACTTCTATTTCCAAAGGTTTGAGGGTATGTGTTCCATCCAAATTTCCTCATTTCATGCATCATAGTCTACTTCTATTTGCTTTTCTTTTATAAGCTACTTTCACCTTGAGTTTCCTATTCTTCAGTAAATCTTCCCTAAGTATGTTTTTTCTGCTGTCAGTTTGATTTTTTGAGATTGCTCTTCTCTAGCTTGAGGGTGAGTCTGTGGTTTGAAAGAAGATTTAAGTGTTTGCTTTTACTTTTTTAAGTTTTTGAATGTTTCCAAAAATTCACTTTTGAAGATCTGAAGTCCAAGGAGGCAGAGACCATGAATATTTAAAATTGGAATATATTTTTTGAGTTAAAGTTCATGAAGGAATTCATGACTCCAATTCAATTTTCATCAATTGACATCGTAAGGTCTGGATGGGGAATCTGCCTTAAAATTACCATGATCCTCTTGAATATGAGCCTTTTAGAAACACCTTCGTTCCACTTGTTAACAAATTCTGACTTCAGGCTCCAGCAGATCTAGGTACTAGAACAGTCTTATTCCTGTTTTCATTATCTTTCTGATCTCCCTGTAAGCAATTATAATGGAATTTCTTGTGTCACCATCTCCAACTTTAAAACTAAGTACTCAATCTGCAAAGGAAAGAAACAAAATGTATTGGAGCAAACTGTTTTCTAAGTTGTAGAAGTTCTTGCTTATTACTTACAGAAATTTAGGAGAGAATCAGCACTAGTTTTAGGAGTCAGTTTTTTCTCCTTGTTCATGAGTTTAATGCTAATTTGTAACTCAAAAACATCTCCTGATGGTGTCATCACTGGATTAATGTATTGGTTGATGTTATTTTGAAATACTCTCAATTTTCTGGACTTGGCCTCAAACTTGAAGGATTAGGAGTGTGATTAAAACATCCCTGGAGCTACTCCTCAAAGGGAAGATTAGGCAATCCACTTCCGTAGAGATACTGCCTTGGAAACTCAAGGATAAATTGCTATGAGCAGGAATAGACTCGACAGCAGTGAGGTTTTTGTTGTTGTTGTTAGAAATTTCTAGGGATAATTAAATTCATTGAATCCAATTATAACCCAACCACTGATTGCAATGAAGCCTCCTCAAGGACAGAGACTGTATTTTTTGGACATTTTGATTTTACACAGAGCCTGAGGCCTATGAGTACCAGTTGTTGTCAAATTGACTCCAACACATAGTGACCCCAAATCATGGAAATCCTATGTATTTCACAGTAAAACTGTGCTTCAGAAGGTTTCCAATGGCTGTGATCTTTTGGAAGGTCACCAGAACTTTCTTCCAGGGTGGCTCTGTATGGACTTGAATCCTCAAACTTTTTGGATAGTATACAAGGGCTTAACTGTTTGTGCCACCAAGTGCCTCTGCCACGTACCAAATAACCATTTGATGAAAGTGAATTTGGTACCAATAAAATCCAGGAAAATAAATCTATGTTTTATATAAATCTTAGTTTTTTTATTTGTCTCCATAGGTTCTTCTCAACTTTGGTCGATTTTGCATTCCACTTCCCAGGCGACATTTAGGAATGTCTAGTGGCATTTGTGGTTGTCACAGCTGAGGGAGGAAGGCTATTGGCATCTTGTCAGTAGTGGCCAGGGATGCTGCTAAACATTCTACAATGCATAGGACAGCACTCCACAGCAAAGAATTTGATGACTTCAAATGTCAATGGTGACAAATTGAGAAATCCATGTAGAGTTTATCTTCAACTCAGGCTAGCCTGGGAATTCCAGGAAATAGAATTTCAGAGATGAAAAGAAAATGGAAAGAGTTCTTCCTGCTCCAAAGTCTTACTAATTCAAGAGATCCAATGAGTGCAGGTAAAAGCTATCTTATCCAAGAACCCTAGAAGAAATGCAAACTTCAAGGGCATTTTCTGAACTCTGTGATTGTCTAGGAAAAAAAAAAAAAAAAAACCTTATTCCTCTGTCTTACTCTGTTGACTATTTGCCTCTTAGATGATTCCCATACTTGAAACCACAACCCCACAAGCATTTGCCAAGTATATCACTTATAAAGGCAGAAAGCCACTGGACACATCGACACTAAGATGAAGGTCACACTCCAAGTAAAAGATAAGAGGTATTGTAATTCACTTAGAGAAGTGTACTAATAGTTTGTATACCCTGTAAATCATCTTTAAAACATCTTATTATGCTATTTTTCTTCACTTTAAAATGGAAAATTAAAGAACTGCTTCTTCAGATCTCCATTTCCTGCTTAAAGTGGGATTTAAGTAATTTGTGTTATAATATTTATTCATATATTTATTACATTATTACTTCTGATAAAGTCCACAAGGAAGTCTCACATTCTTGTATTTGTCAGGCAAATATCAAATGAAGTGGCTGGAGTGACTTTTAAGCCACTGCTCAAACAGCATCAGCTTAAACTTATATAATGGGGAAAATATTGGTATGGAATTTTATAAGACTTCAACTTCTGGCTCTCCTATTGACTATGTGGCCATGGGAACATTGTATAAGCTCTATAGCCTTCAGTTTCTTCATCTGTAAAGTAAGAAAATTAGATTGAGGGAACCAGTTCTCTTTGATTCTAATGTACTGAATGAAATAAGTTCAATCTTATACTATGACTTGTACTGATATATGTATCTTTCAAACTGCTGTAGCAAATACTCAACTAAGAAGACAATCTTTTTGTGATTTAAGAGATTGGAGGTTACTATGAGCACATGTCATGAATTAAGAATTTGGTCTTGGGCCTAATCTCACCATCAACAATGTTAATAGGATATTGTTCTAAAAAGCTCCCAGAATTTTGGGATCCAATTACAATTAAACATTTCATAATCACAGTAATCAAAGACAAATATCAAGAAAAAACAAATTAATAAAAATACATTTTGTCCAAGGAACTATCAAATCTTGAGACTTTTTCTCTCAGAAATTGAACTCTTCTAGAGTACCTATTAGAATTGTTCTTAATGATGAGTGAGAACAGCCTGAACTTTTTCAATTTAATAAGATGTAGCATGAGTTTGTGGTTGCAAGAAACAGAAACTAACTTTATCTGGTAGTGAAGCTCCTCAGTAAACCCCAATCATCTTTATCTTCTGACATTCATACCTTGTGTAGCGTTGTGCCCTCCCATACAGAATTAGGATAGATTCTCTGCAACTTACAGAACATGTTTTAAGTGATAGCGTGTAACTCCTGAAGCAAGGCCATATAAGGGATTTGAAAACCTTATGAATAGCAGGGAAATACTGTCTGATATATTACTGGAAAACTCTATGAATAGCCACGAAACATTGTCTAATATAATGCCAAAAGACGAGCCCCTCAGGTTGGAAGGTACTCAAAATATGTCTGGCGAAGTGTTGCCTCATCAAAATAGAGTTTGGACTTTAATGAGGTGGATGGAACAAAACTTTTAGGACCTTCATTTGTATGTGGCATGAATCAAAATGGGAAGAAACAGGTACAAGCATCCATTGATAATCATAATATGGAATATATGAATTTTGACTCTAGGAAAATTGGAAATAGTAAAAAATGAAACGGAATGCATAACAATTGATATCCTAGACATTAGTGAGCTGATATGGACTGGTATTGACCATTTTGCATCAAACAATCATATGATCTACTGTGCCAGAAATGACAAATTGGAAAGCAAAAGAGTCACATTCATCATCAAAAAAAGTATTTCAACATCTATCCTCAAGTACAATGCTGTCAGTGATAGCATGATATCCATACACCTATAAGGAAAACTAGTTAATATACTATTATTATTCAAATTTACATACCAACCACTAAAGAGAACAATAAATAATTTGAGGAATTTTTATGAACTTCTGCAGCTGAAATTGATCAAACATGAAATCAAGATGTATTTATTATTGCTGGTGACTGGAATGTAAAAGTTGGAAACAAAGAACAATCATTGGTAGTTAGAAAATATAGTCTTGGTGATAGAAGTGATGTTGGAGACCACATGATAGAATTTTGCAAGAAATGACTTATTCTTCAACCAATGATCTTTCTTCAACAAGTTATGCAAGTAGACATCACCAGATGGAATATACAGAGATCAGATCAACTACATCTGTGAGAAGAGGTGATGGGAATCTCAATATCATCAGTCAAAACAGGCCACAGTGGACTGAAAGAGACCATTAATTGCTCATTACGCAAGTTCAAACTGAAGTTGGAGAAAGCTGAGAAAAATTCAAGAGAACCAAAATACAACCTTGAGTATATACCACCTGAATTCTGAGACCATCTGATGAATGGATTTGATGCACTGAACACCAATGACCTAAGACCAGATGAGTTGCAGGGTGACATAAAAAAAATATCATACATAAAAAAAGCAAATGGTCATTAAAAAGGCAGGAAAGGAAGAAAAGACCAAAACGGATGTCAGAAGAGACTCTGATACTTGCTCTTGAATGGAGTATAGCTAGAGTGAATGGAAGAAATGACATAATAAAAAAGCTGAACAGAAGAGTTCAAGGGCCAGCTTGAGAAGACAAAATAAAGTATTATAATGAAATGTGCAAACACCTGGAGTTAGAAAATCAAAAGAGAGGAACACACTCATGTTGTCTGTGACATCAAGAACATGTCTCAAGTTGAAAGAACTAAAGAAAAATTTCAAGCATAGAATTGCAATACTGAAGGATTCTATTGGCAAAATATTGACTAAGGCAGGAAGCATCAAAAGCAGATGGAAGGAATACACAGAGTCACTGTACCAAAAAGAATTGGTTGATGTTCAACTATTTGAGGAAGTAGCATATGATCAAGAACCAGTGGTATTGAAGAAATAAGTCCAAGCAGCACTGAAGGAATTGGTGAAAGAAAAAAAAAAAAAAAAAAAAAAAAAACTCCAGGAATTGACAGAATACTCATTGAGATATTTCAACAAACAGATGCAATGCTGCTAGAGCTTACTCATTCACGCCAAGAAATTTGGAAGACAGCTACCTGGCCAATTGACTAGAAGAGAATGATACTTGTGCCCATTCAACAGAAAGGTAATCCCACAAAATCTGGAAATTATCAAACAATATCATTAATATTACATGCAAGGAAAATTTTGCTGAAGATAATTCAAAATTGCTTGCAGCAGCATATTGATAGGGAACTTCCAGAAACTCAAATTGGGTTCAGAAGAGGAAGTGGAATGAGGAATATCATTACTGCTGTTAAATGGGTCTTGACTGAAAGGAAAGAATATCAGAAAGATATTTACCTATGTTTTATTGACTATGAAAAAGCATTTGACTGTGTGGATCACAACAAATTATGGATAACCTTGAGAAGAGTGGTAATCCCAGAACAATTAATTGTGCTCATGAGGAATCTGCACACAGACCAGGAGGCTGTCATTCAAACAGACCAAGGAAATACTGCATGGTTCCAACTCGACAACAGTGCATATATGTGTGTGCATGGTTTAAAATCAGGAAGGGTGTGCATCATGGTTGTGTCCTTTCACCATGCTTATTCAATCTGTATGCTGAGAAAATAATCTGAGAAGCTGAATTACATAAAGAAGAAAGGGGCATCAGGATTGAAGGAAGACTCACTAACAACCTGAAATATGCAGATGACACAACCTTACTTGCTGAAAGTGAAGATGACTTTAAGCATTTACTGATGAAGTTTAAAAGCTACAGTCTGCAGTGCGGAATACACCTCAACATTAAGAAAATGGAAATCCGCACAACTGAACCAGTAAGCAACACTATGATAAATGGAGAAAAGTTTGAAATTGTCTGTGTTTTCTTTTTACTTGGATCCACAATCAACACTCACAGAAGCATCAGTCAAGAAATCAGACATCATATCACATTGGGTAAATCTTCTGCAAGACCTCTTTAAAGTGTTAAGAAGAAAAGATGTCATTTTACAGACTTAGGTGCACCTCACCTAAGCCATGGCATTTTCAATCACTTCACCAGCATGAGAAAGCTAGACAATGAATAAGGATAACCAAAGAAGAGTTGATGCCTTTGAATTGATTTTTGTGAAGAATACTGAAAATACCACGGTCTGCCAGAAGAATGAACAAATCTGTCCTGGAAGAAGTGCAGGTGAAATGCTCCTTGGAAGTGAGAATGGCTAGACTTCACCTCATACTTTGGCCATGTTGTCAGAAGGGACCATTCCCTGGAGAAGGATATCATACTTGGTAAAGTAGAGGGTCAGTGAAAAGAGGTAGACAAGATGGATTGACACAGTGCCTGCAACAATGGGCCCAGGTATAGCAAGGATTGTGAAGATGATGCAGGACCAGGCAGTATTACATCCTGTTATACATAGTGTCACTATGAGCTGGAGTTGATTCAAAGGCTCCTAAAAACAGCAGCAACATAAAACAACATAGATCAAAATAATTTATTGGAAAAATGAGGAAGTTCAAATAATTGAAGGATCTAAACAAACAAACAAAAAAAACTCAACTGCCGTCGAGTGGGATCTGACTCATAGTGATCCCTCCATGGGTTTCCGACATGGTATCACTATGGAAGTAGATTGCCCAACCTTCCTTCCAAGGAGTGGCTGGTGGGTTTGAACCACCAGTCTTCTGGTTAGCAGTCAAATGCGTTAGGCACTATGCCACCAGAGCTCCTAATTGAGGGATTTAGGCAGCAGGAAATGAATTTTTCAGAGTGTATCTGTCAAAATGAGTTGGTAGAAAATATTTTCAGTTCCTCTTACATTCTGCCTAAAATTCCACTTGAAATTCGATAAAGAGAGGGTCTGATTGGCCTTGATTTGTCTCCTGTTCAGCTCCTGACCAAGAAAGTGTGGAATACTACGATTGACAATTGCATTGTTGTTGTTGTTGTTATTTGCCATCGAGTCGGCCCTGACTCATAGCGACCCCTCCTTGGGCTTCCAAGGCAGTATCACTACGGAAGTAGGAATGCCCAACCTTCCTTCCGAGGAGTGGCTGGTGGGTTTGAACCGCTAGCCTTCTGGTTAGCAGTCAAGTGCCTTAGGCACTATGCTACCAGAGCTCCTGACAATTGCATTAAGAACACTAAATCTATAGTTCAACAAAGGAAAACTAAGATGTTATTATCAAAAGAAGGAAGCATTAAAAAAATCATTTTTTTAAATGTTGAGGTGCAATACATACTGAAAACTGTAATCTTTGATCTTCATAATTAAGTGCGTCAAGTCTTCATCACTTTCAGAAAGCAAGGTTTTGTTATCTGCATACTGAAGATTGTTAGTGAGGCAAAGAGAAATTTATCAACTATTAATAGCCTGATAATTCTGGAAATTGCCCAGTGGCTGGTAACATGTAAAGATCATCCAAGCCTGTGTTATTATTGTTGTTAGGTGCCAACAAGTCAGTTTCAACTCATAACAACCCTACATACTACAGAATGAAACACTGCCTGGTCTGCACCGTCCTCACCATCATTACCACGATTAAGCCCATGATGGCAGCCACTGTGTCAATCTATCTCCTTGAGGACCTTCCCTTTTTCTTGACCTTCTACTTTACCCACCATGATAACTCTCTTCCAGGGACTGATCCCTTCTGACAACATGACTTCTAAGGAGTATTTCAGCTGTACTTCTTCCAAGACAGATGTGTTTGTTCTTCTAGTAGTCCATGGTACTCACATGCATATGACAATATTGAAAATACCATGGCTTGGGTCAGGTGCACCTTAGTTTCAAGGTAACATCTTTGCTTTGCAACACATTAAAGTAGTCTTTTGCAGCAGATTTGCCCAATGCAATTTGTTTGATTTCTTGACTACTGCTTCCATGGGCATTGATTGTGGATCCAAGTAAAATGAAATCCTTGACAACTTTCATCTTTCCTCCATTTGCCATGATTTTGCTTAATGGTCCAGTTGTGAAGGGCTTTTTTTTTTTCTTCCAATGTTGAGGTGCAATACATACTAAAAACTGTAATCTTTGATCTTCATAATTAAGTGCGTCAAGTCTTCATCACTTTCAGAAAGCAAGGTTTTCTAATCTGCATATTGAAGATTGTTAGTGAGTCTTATTTCATCCCGATGCCACATTCTTCTTAATATAGTCGATCTTCTTGGATTATTTGCTCAGCATACAGATTAAGTATGTTGAAAGGATACAACCCTGACACAATTTTCATGATTTGAAACCATGCAGTGTCCCCTAGTTCTATTCAAACCACTATCTCTTGGTCTATGTAGTTTCCTCATGAGCACAACTACATGTCTGGAATTCCCATTTTTTGAAATATTATCCATAATTTATTATTTTTCACATAGTCAAATGCTGTTCTGGTTACCTAGTACCGCTCTGACAAGAATGTACCACAAATGGTATGACTTAAACAAACAGGAGTTTATTCTTACAATTTGGAGGCTTTAAGTCCAAGTGCAAAGTGGCAGGCTCTGGGCTCTGGGTGACAGCCCCTCAACCTTGGGGTCCAGCTCTGCCTCCTTTTCCAAGCCCACTGGAGTTAGAGGCATTTCTTCACTCAGACAGCTGCTGGGCTGCTGAGGCTAAGAAGTCCCAAGGTTGACAAGTATAAAGGCACAGTCCTGAAGTTACCAATTGACACAGCAGGCCATTAACTTAAGTCCACGATAAGTCCCAAGGTCAGCAGAGCATAGCACACTGCTGAGCAATGACATGGCTACATGCAGGGTCCAAGCATTGCATATACTAGAGACCATTCTCAAAGCTTCTCCTTATATACAGGAAGCAGACCACATACCCAAAGGCAGTTACTCAGCTGCCCATAGTAGATTCCATCATGGAGTTGATTACCAGTATCATCATGGGGAATACTACATCCAGCTGCCCAGCCACTCAACCAGGCCTAGCCAAGTTGACACACAAACATAACTACCACAAATTCCTTGGCTTAGTCAATAAAATATGGGTAAACATTTTTGTGGTATCTTTTACTTTCACCCAAGATTTATCTGACATCAGCAATGATATCCTTTGTTCCACACCCTCCTCCTGTCTATGTACTCCTGCAACTCTTTTTAATCATCTTCAGCAAAATTTTACTCGTTGAGGATATTAATGGGAGCTCTGGTAACGTAGTGCATAAGGCACTTGACTGCTAATCAGAAGGCCGGTGGTTCAAACCCACCAGCCACTCCTTGGAAGGAGGATTGGGCAATCTACCTCTGTAGTGATACTGCCTCAGAAACCCAAGAAGGAGTTGCTATGAGTCCCAAGGTCAGCAGAGAACTACAACACAACAAAATATTAATGATACTGTTGGATAATTTCTGCATTCTTTTGGATCACCTTTCTTTGGAATGAGCACAAATGTGGATCTCTTCCATTTTGTTGGTCAAGTAAATGTCTTCCAAATTTCATGTCATAGCCAGGTGAGCACTTCTAACACTGCTTCCATTTTGCAATGAGTATTCCATCACTTCCTGGTGACTTATTATTATTATTATTTATTGTGTTTTGAGTGCAAATTTACAGAGCAGAATTTATTTTACATTCAACAGTTCATGTACATTTGGTTTCACTCCCCGATTACTATCCCCAACCCTCACCCACTCTCCTTCTCTCCCTTCCCAATGACCCCCCCACCCCTGTGGCCTTCTTAGTTATGCACTCCTGTCTGTCCAACTTTTCCTCTATGTAAAGGATGCCCCTCTGGTGCCCCATGGCCAATGGTTCCAAGGGATGTATCTCTGTAGAGCAGGTGGATGCATTGCCCTGGGGTGGCTGTTCTGCATGTAAATCTTTCTACTGTTGGGCAGAGAGCCAGCCCTTGGGAGTCAGTTTTATCCTAGGCCTGAAGTGTATCCCAGGGCCATAGTCTTAGGGGCCCCACCAGACTCCATCTGATCAGTAGTTCTGGTCATTATTGTGTTTTTGAATTTGTTCCACAATTTTCCTCCCACTCTATCCAGGATCTCCAGTTTTTATCACTTCCCTAGTGGTTGGCATTGGTAGCTGGGCACCATCTGGTTCTTCTGGTCTTGAGGTCCCTCATATCCTAGGGCTGATTTTTTCCAAATGTCCTTGGTTTTCTTCACTCTTGTTTTCTTCTGACGAAAGGAGACCATTAACTGCAACTTAAATAGTCGCTCAAAAGCTTTCAAGGCCTCGATCACTATTCACCAAAGTAGCTTGTAGAACAAGATTTTTACATATTATGTTGTGTCATTTGAACCTGGTGTCCCCCAATACTATGGTCTTGAGTCAGCAGATCTAGTGGTTCTCTCTTCCAAGCTGTCTGACTGTCTATGAGGGATTGCTCCAAGTCTTTCTTCTGTTGCTTCTGTAATGATTATGGTTATTTTATATCACTACTCTTGGAAGGAAGATGGGACAATCTACTTCTGTAGTGATACTGCCTTGGAAACCCAAGGAGTGGTCGCTATGAGTTGGGTCCTACTTGATGGCACATAACAACAACAACAACAACAACAACAACATATCACTACTATCTGTGCAAGGTTATCCTCAGTTGAATCGATCATTGGTCTAGAGTATATTCCTGTTCACGGACTTCCATCTGATCTTCTCAGTTGTCTGTGCAATTTTCCGTAGCCTTGTGTTTGGTGTTAGTGATAATGCAGTATTGGCATATAATGGTATTAGCCTCTGTTATCTATATCTTATGTGCACAATTCAGTGTTCTCCCATTCCCCAATGTTATCATGCTGGTCACAAACTCTTTCCATACCATCCTTTCCCTTACCCAACTCCATGTGTGGCCCACAACTAGTCCAAAATATTCCCCTCTCTTTCCCTCTGATCCCCAGTAACCTACAAAATGAGTTCCCTTCCCTAAGCAAACCCTTCCTTGACTTTGTACAGTAATAATTGTTGTTGTTTTTATATGCCATTGAGTCAGACCCTACTACAGTAATGGGCTCATACAATATTTGTCCTTCTGTGATTGACTTATTTAGTTCATCATAATGTCCTCCAGGTTCATCCACATTGTAAGAAGATTTGTGCATTTTTCATTGTTCTTTAATGTAGCATCTTATTTCATTGTGTGAATGTACCATAATTTGGTTATCCATTCATCTGTTGATGGGCATTTAGGTTGTTTCCATCTCTTTGCTATAGTGAATTGTGCTATGATGAACATGGATGTGCATATGTCTGTTCATTCCCTGTCTGCCACCTCTTTAGGATATATTCCTAGTTTTGGAATTGCTCATTCAAATGGTATTTCTCTTTTCAGTTTATTAAGGAAACACCATACCATTTTCCACAATGGTTGTACTATTTTTCAGTTCCACCAGCAGTGTATGAGTGTTCCAATCTCTCCACAGTCTCACCAGCATTTGCTGTTTTCTATCCTGTTGAACTTTGCTATTACTGCTGGGGTGAGATGATATCTCATTGTTGTTTTGATTTGCATCTTTCTAGTGGCTAATGGGGAGCTCTGGTGGTGTAGTGCCTCAGGCATTTGACTGCCAATCAGAAGGCTGGTGGTTCAAACCCACCAGCCACTCCTCACAAGGAAGAATGGGTGCTTGAACAATTTCTCTTAGAAAGATCAGCAAGAGGCCAGTCCCCATGAGGCAGAGGTTAAAGATGTCTCAAATGTCCAAACTACCATAGCACTGCATCATTTCAGACATTAACTCCTCCTCCTCCTCCCAGTAATTTCCCCAGTCTTAGGGTCTGTATTTCGCTGTAATGCCTCACAGAACTCACAGACACCCAAGGGTTCGTCTCACGTAATAGTGGTGGAGGCTGGCAGGCTGGCAAGTCCTGGGTCCGTGAGTAGGTCTGGCGGATCCTCCCAACTCTCGGGGTTTGATGAACCTGGATCAGCAGATCAGATGACAGCTGCTGTCCCAAATCCAGGGATGAGGTGAGGTGAGGATGATCCAAGACACAAAGCCAGAGCAAGAGGAGAGGGAATCTTCCCAGGAGATTCGTAGGTATACCCTCAGGGAAGCTAAGGTGATTTGAATTATACCCTCCAGCAAGGCAGGACTCAAAATACATTCCACCTGTGTTGCCCCAACAGAATTAACCTAAATCCCATCACAGAGTCAATTGCCAGTCATTATAGGGAATGACTACTACCAGCTGCCCAGTCAAGTTGGTACCTGACCTTAACTACCATACCACCCCAAACAGGCATGGATAATGGGATTTATAAAACATCACAGAATGGAAGACAATGGCTAGAAGGGCCACATCAAGCAATTCATTGCAATGGGCAATCTACTTCTGTAGAGATGCTGCCTCAGAAACCCAAGGAGGCGTCACTATGAGTAAGAGTTGACTCAATGGCAGAGTTTATTTTTTTGGTAATGACTAATGATCGTGAGTATTTCCTCATGTGTTTGTTGGCTGCCAACATATAGCTGGAGCCTTATTTTTGCCTAATTCCTTCAGTGCAATTTCAACTTTTTCTTTCAAAACCATTGGTTCTTGATTGCACACTATTCTTTAAAATGGCAGAACATTAACCAAGTCTTTTTAGTACAGTGATCTGTGTTATTTCTTCCATTTTATTTTCTTTCCTTGTTTTGTTATGTATGTGAAACTTATATATGGTCTTATGTATATTCCATTTTGCCTACCCATTCCTGACCATTTTGCCTTTCTACCTTTGTATCTACCTATAGACTAATGTTCATTATTACAGATAATGCAATATTGTGTATGTAAAAATATTTACCCTTGTTGTCTGTTCCTCTCGTGCACCTCTCTGTGTATTCCTTTTCCTTAGTGTTATTGTGCTGATCACCCACTTTTGGTATATTGCTTTCCCCTTCATCCAAATCAATATTTGTCTCTTATCTAGCAACTTTCCCTCCCCTTCCAACTGACTTTATTTCTTTTTTTAAATTTTAATTGCAGTATATATATATATATATATATATATATTCTTTTTTTTTAAATTGTGATTTGAATGAAAGCTTACAGACCAAATTCATTTTCCATATAACAGTTCATACACATTTTGTTTCATGACATTGACTGCAATCTCCATAATATAACAGCTCTCTTCCCATTCTTTCCTATGGTCTCCTTTTCCCTGTCCTTCTTTCCTACACATTCCTATCCTCTGATATGTGCAAATACTGCCCCTCTGATTTCCCATGGTTGGTTGTTCTAAGGATTGTACCTACCTGGTGTAAATGTTCACTTTATATGCCTGTCTATTGTTTGGCAGGAAGCCATGGGAGTGAGATCAATTCTAAGCCAAAGGGGTGATGAGGAGCCACAGTCTTGTGGGTTTTACCAGTCTCCATCAGACCAGTAAACTTGGTCTTTTTTATGATTTTGAGTTTTTTTCCACATTTTTGTCCTATCCTATCCAGGATCTCCTCCACTGATGCCTTTTCAAGTGGCTGACAGTGGTAGTTGGATACCATCTAGTTCTTCTGGTCACAGGGTCATAAGTGCCAAGGTTCACATGGTCTCCTAGTCTCTCGGACTAATTTCTTTCATGTGTTTTTGGTTTTCTTCATTTTCCTTTGCTCCATATGAGGAGAGACCAATTGTTGCATCTTAGATGGCCACTTGCAAGCTTTTAAGATCCCAGTCACTCTCATTGAGTTGTTTTAATTTTCTTCAGCTTCAACTTGAATTTGCTTATGGGCAATTGATGATTTGTTCCACAGTCAGCTCCTGGCCTTGTTTGACTGATAATATTGATCTTCTCCATCACCTTTTTCCACAGATGTAATCAATTTGATTCCTGTGTATTCCATCTGGAATGTTTCATGTGTAAAGTTGCCATTTACATTGTTTAAGAAAGGTATTTACAATCAATTAACTGTTGGTCATGCAAAATTCTATCATGTGATTTCTGGTGTGATTTCTGTCACCAAGGCCGTATTTTCCAACTACTGATGCTTATTCTTCTTTTCCAATTTTGACATTCCAATTACCAGTAATTATCAATATATCTTGATTGCATTTTTGGTCAATTCTGGCGGCATGGTGCCTAAGGTGTTTGACTGCTAACCAGAAGGCTGGCAGTTCAAAACCACCAGCCATTCTTGGAAAGATTAGGAAATCTACTTCTGTAATGATACTGCTTTGGAAACCCAAGGAGGGATCACTGTGAGTCACATCTGATTTAATGGCAGTGAGTTTGGTTTTTTGGTTTAATTTGGTAAAACCTTAATTTCTTCATCTTTGGCTTTAGTGTTGGTGCATAAATTTAAATAATAGTAGAATTAACTATGAGTTAATCATAGTTAATTATCCTAGGGCTGATTGTTTCCAAATGCCCTTGTTTTTTTTTCACTCTTCTTCGCTTCAGAGAGTACAATTAGCTGCATCTTAGATGGCTGCTCAAAAGCTTTTAAGACTGTTTTTTGTCGCTACTCACCAAAGTAGATTGTGGAAAAAGATTTTTATGTATTATGTTGTACCAATTGAGCCTGGTGTCCCCAAATACTATGGTCCTGAGTTGGTTGACCCAGTGGTTCTTTCTACCAAGGTGTTTGGCTGTCTCTGAGAGATTACTCCAACTCTGTCTTCTGTTGCTTCTGTAATGATTGTGGTTATTTTATGTCACTACTGTCTGTGCAAGATTATCTTCAGCTGAATCTATCATTGGCCTAGAGTATATTCCTCTTTTCTGACTCCTATCTGATTTTCTCAGTTGTCTATGCATTTATCTGTAGCCTGGTGTTTGGCGTTAGTGGTAATGCAATATTATGCATATACTGGTAATGCAGTATTGTGCATATACTGGTGTTGTCCTCTGTCATCTATATCTTATTTGTACAATTCATTGTCTTCCCATTCCTCAGTGTTTTCATGCTGGTAACAGACTCTTTCCATACCATTCCTCCCCCTTCACAACCAAACGTGTGGCCCCCCACTAGTCTGGAATTTTCCCCTCCTCATCCCTCCCATCCCCTGTGACCTACAAATTGAGTTCCCTTCCCTAAGCAAACCCTCCCTTGACTTTGTACAGTAATGCGCTCATATAATATTTGCCCTTTTGCAATTGACTTGTATAACTCAGTATAATGTCCTCCGGATTCATGCACATTGTAAGATGATTCATGTATTCTTCATTGTTCTTTAATGTAGCATAGTATTCCATTGTGTGAATGTATGATAATTTGGTTATCCATTCATGCATTAGAAGATCTGGTGATGTAGTGTCTAAGGCATTTGGCTGCTAACCAGAAGGCTGGTAGTTAAAACCCACCAGCCACATCTCAGAAGGAAGATTGGGCAATCTACTTCTGTAGAGATACCACCTCAGAAACCAAAGGAGGGGTCATTATGAGTCAAATCGACCTGAC
>NW_006921895.1:1406221-1407223 GCF_000298275.1 Orycteropus afer afer | reverse complement strand
GCAGTCTTCCTATCCATGAACAAATCAGGTTCTTCCATTTATGTAGATTCCTTGTAATTTCTTGTAGCAGTGTTTTATAGTTTTCCTTACATATATCTTTTGTGTCTCTGGTAAGATTTAATCCTAGATATTTTATCTTTTTAGTTGCTATTGTAAATGGTATTGCTTCCCTCATTTCCTTTTCAGAGGCCTCTTTGTTGATGTAGAGGAATTCAACTGATTTTTGTATGTTGACTTGTATCCTGCCACTTTGTTGCCATTAGTTCCAGTGGTTGTTTTGCTAAATCTCTTGGGTTTTCTACATATAGGACCATGTCATCTGTAAATACAGATAGCTTTACTTCCTCCTTGCCAATTTGGATGTCTTTTATTTCTCTCCCTTGCCTTAATGCCCTGGCCAGGACTTCCAATACAATGTTAAATAGAAATGGTGATAGAAGGCATCCTTGTCTGGTTTCCTTTTGCAAGGGGAATGCTTTTAATCTTTCTCCACTAACAATAATGTTGGCTGTTGGCTTTGCATATATGCCCTTTGTTATGTTAAGGAATTTCCCTTCTATCCCTATTTGTTTTGAACAGGAATGGGTGTTGGATTTTATCAAATGCCTTTTCTGGTTCAGTTGATATGCTCATATGGTTCTTCTTTTTTTTGTTTGCTTTTGTGATGGATTAGATTGATTGTTTTTCTGATGTTGAACCATCCTTGCATACCTGGTATAAATCCCACTTATCAGAATGTATTCTTTTTTTTGATATTTTGTTAGGTTCTGTTGGCTAAGGTTTTGTTGAGGATTTTTGTGTCTATGCTCATGAGGAATATTGGTCTGTTGTTGTTGTTGTTAAGTGCCATCGAGTCATTTCTGACTCATAGCAACCCCATGCACAGCAGAACGAAACACTGCCTGATCCCATGCCAGCCCCACAATCCCTGCTATACTTGAGCCCATCATCGCAGCCACCATGTCAATCCATCTCGTTGAAGGCCTCCCCCTCTTTCGTCGA
>NW_006921895.1:1387331-1402070 GCF_000298275.1 Orycteropus afer afer | reverse complement strand
AATTTATTGAGTCTTGTTTTATATGCTAACATATGATCTATTCTGGAGAACAATCCATGTGCATTGGAGAAAAATGTGAATTGTGCTTTTTTTGGGTGGAGTGCTCTGTATATGTCTATGATGTAGAGTTGGTTGATAGTGTTGTTGAGTTTTTCTGCATTTTGGTTGAGTTTTTTTTCTAGTTGTTCGGTCTCCCCTTGAAAGTGGTATGTTAAAGTCCCCTACTACTATTGTAGAGTTGTCTATTTTCCCTTTCAATTCAGTTAATATTTGCTTCACATATTTTGGAGCACTTTCATTGGGTGCATAGCTATTATAGTAATTTCTTCTTGGTCAGTTGACACTTTTAGCATCATATACTGTCCTTTTTTGTCATATATGCTGTTTTTCACCTCAAAATCTATTTTACCAGAAATTAATATTGTCACTCCTGCTCTGTTTTGGTTACCATTGACTTGGCATATTTTTTTCCACCCCTTAGCTTTTAATTTGTTTTTTTATCTTTGTGTCTAAGTTGGGTCTTTTGTAGGTAGCATATCAATGGGTCTTCTTTTCTTATCCAATTAACCACTCTCTTTCTCTTACCTAGTCTTTTATTCCATTCACATTGAGTGTAATTAGTGATAGTTATGAATTTATTGCTGTCATTCTATTGTGTCTTTTGTGTTGTTGGAGATTTCCTTGGTCCAGATACTTTTCTGTGTTGAGTTCATTTTGTTATCAAGCATTGTTTCTCTTTTCTTCTTTATTATTGATTTTGTGCATACTAAGACCATATATTTTCCTTCTTTCAGGGTTCGCTTAAGGCGATTGTCAATTTTCTCTGTGGTCACCTTGGAGAGAATTCTTGTCTCTAATTTTGCAACAGACTCTTCTATAAGAACATTGTTCTGTCTTCCTCTCCATTTGGATGTTTTGTACTTAGAACTTTTACTCCCTCTATTTGCTTTGCTGCTGGTGTCATTTACAGATTGACTCCCTTGTTTCTTTGTGTACAATGTTTTATGAGCTTATTTTGAGCATCTATTTCTGATTTGGTTTTTAAGTGTTGATGTCAAATGTCCTTATTTTAATTTGCTGTTCCCTGTAGTGTGTTCTCTATTGGAAGGACTTCCTTAAGCATTTATTGTAGGGTTGGTCTACTTTTCACAAAATCCCTTATTTCCATTTGTCTGAGAATGTCTTGATTTCAACCTGATATTTGATGGACAATTTGGCTGGGTATAGAATTCTCAGTTGGAAATTCTTTTCCTTCAATGTTTTTTTATATGCTGTCCCATTGCCTTCTTGCCTGTATGGTTTCTGCTGAACTGAGTCTACTTGCTTGTCCATTGTAGGAGATATTTCCTTTTTCCTGGGCTGCTCATAAGATTGTTTCTTTGTCTTTGGTTTTGGAGTGTTTGATTATGATATGTCTTAAGTGATTTTTTCTCTTGGGATCTATCTTGTATGGGATTTGTTGAGCTTCTAGGAAAAATATCTTTTCTTCCTTCGTGATTTTGGGGAATTTTCTGTTAGCAAGTCTTCCACAATTTTCACAGTTTTTTTTTTTTTTTTATTGTGATTTGTGTGAAAGCTTATAAAGAAAATTCACTTTGCATACACCAGCTCATGTATATTTTATCTCTTGACCTCGACTGCAGTTTTCCACAATGCAGCAGCTCTTCTCCAGCTTCCTCCACATAGTTACCTCTTCCCTGTATCCTTCCCTCCCAGGCACTCCTGCCCCCTGAGCTGTCTCCCTGTGCATACACACCCCTTCTATTATCCCATGATTGTTCTTTCCAAGGAATGTATATACCTAATGTAAATGTTCAACTCATATGTCTGTCTTTTCTTTGGCTGGTAGCCACAGCAGTGAGTTCTATTTCAGACGTGAAGGGCAGCTAGGGGGCCTTAGTCTCAGTGGTTCCACCAGGCTGTATCAGATCAGCAAAACTGGTATCACTCTCCCCTCCCCCCCTTTTTTTTAAATGATTTTGAGGTTTGATCCATGTTGTTCTTCCACTCTATGCAGGATCTGCTACATAGGTCCCCTTCTGAGTGGTTGACAGTAGTAGCTGGGCACCATCTAGTTCTTCTGGTCTCATAGTTGTATAGGCTGAGGATCACATGGTGTACCAGACCCTTGGACTAATTGTTTCCATGCCTCTTTGGTATTCATCATTCCTTTTTGTTCTGGACTAGGAGAGATCCATCATTGCATCTAGATGGCCACTTGCAAGCTTTTAAGATCCCCGTTGCTACTCACCAAAGTAAGATGTGTAACAATATTTTTATATGTTATGTTATGCCATTTGAGCTTGATGTACCCTGAGACTGGTCCAAGCCCACAGGTCCAATGACTCACTCCCTCTGGGTGACTGGCTGTGTTCAAGAAGTGACTACAACCTTGTCCTTTGTCTGCTTCACCATGTACATGGGAATTATTACAGAACATACAAATACACTTATAGAAATATTGTCTGCCAACCTTATACATGGTCCTGGGCACACATCCCCCTGCATAGACATGCCTAATCATCCAGCCTGTCCATCCAACTATCTAGCCATAGAACAATGTTTGCCTTCACTGACAATGAAATACTGTATGTGCAAAAGGGTTAATCTCTGTTGTCTGTACCTCCCACACACCTGTTTATGTCTTCTTCTTCCTCAATGCCACCATGTTGATCATTCACATTTGGTACATTTCCTTTCTCTTCACAGAAATCAATACTTGTCTCTACCTATCTAACAATGTTTTCCCTACCCTACCCTCCCACCCCCAGTAACCAACAAATAAAATTTCCTTCCATATATAAACCTTTCCTTGACTTTTTAGAATAACAGACTAATACAATGTTTGTCCTTCTTTGATTAACTTATGCCACTAAGCATAATGTCCTCCAAGTTCATCCACATTATGTGGTATTTTTCAGATTTTACATTATTCTTTAGGGTTGCATAGTATTCCCTGTGTGTATGTACCATAGTTTGGTTATCCTTCTGTTGCCCAGACTTGGGCACTTAGGTTGTTTCCATTTTTTTTTTTTTTTTTTGTTAGTAAATAGTGCTGCAAGGAACATGGGTGTGCATGTATCTGTTCTTATCCTACCTCTCACTTCTTTAGTATACATATTCAGTAATAGAATTGCTGGGTCAAATGGTAATTTGAATTCCAACTTTTTAAGGAATTGCCATACTGCTTTCCACAGTGCTTATACCATTTGACAATCCCGCCAGCAATGTATGAGAGTCCCAATCTGTCCACATCTTCCCTACCATTTGTTACTTTCTGTCTTATTGAACTTTGCTATTAGTGCTGGGGTAAGATGATATCTCATTGTTGTTTTTAATATGCATCTCTCTAATGGTTAATGATCATGAGCATTTCTTCATGTGTTTGTGGGCCACCTGAATATCCTCTTCAGTTAAGTGTCTGTTCATGTTTTCTGCCCATTTTTAATTGGATTATTTGTCTTTTTGTTGTTGAGGTCTTAGAGTTGTCTATAAACTGTAGAGATAAGTCCCTTGTCAGGTATGCTATTGCCAATATTTTTTTCCCACTCTCTTTTGACTCTTCTGAAGAATTCTCTGAAAGCACATAAAAATTTAATTTTTAGAAGGTCTCATTCATATAATTTGTCTTCTGCTGTTTGTGCATTTTGGATTATGCTTGATAGTCTATTTATGCCATATATTACCGAGAAACCAAACTCACTGCCATCAAGTCCCGTCCAACTCATAGAGACGCCTCCACGGGTTTCCAAAGTTTTATCACTGTAGAAAGAGAGGAGACAACAGAACAGAGCAACAGCCAGGGATCCAGTTAAGGGGAGGGACCCAGACTCCACTCCCACCAGCCAGGAAAGTGGGGGAAATAGAAGCCAGAGGGGAGGACAGAGCAGAGTAGCAGCCAGGGATCCAGGTAAGTCAAGCCACCCAGGCCCCACCCCCAACAGCCACAAAAGCAGGGAAACAATAAGCCAGAGGGGATGACAAAGCAGAATAGTAGGCAGAGATCCAGGTAAGGGGAGCAAACCCGGCCCCACCCCCAACAGCCACAAAAGCAGGGAAACAAGAAGCCAGAGGGGAAGATGGAGCAGAGCAGCAGCCAGGGATCCAGGTAAGAAGAGCAACCTAGGCCCCACCTCCAATACCCAGGAAAGTGGGAGAAAGAGAAGCTAGAGGGGATGACAGAACAGAGCAACAGCCAGGGATCCAGGTAAGGGGAGGGACCCAGGCTCAACCCCCATGAACCAGGAAAGTGGGGGAAAAGGAAGCCAGGAGGATGACAGAACAGAGCAGTGCCAGTAAGGGGAGGGTAGAGAGTTTTGAAACATCTAAGTGAATAAAACTTGTCTGTTAGTTTGTTGTGCTATTGTGGCTTGTGTGTTGCTGTTAGGCTTGAAGTTGTGTCACCGTTGTTTCAAGTTCTGGCAGGGTTGCACATGGTGCACAGGTTTCAATGCAGATTACAGACTAAGACAGACTAAGAAGAAGGAAGAAGCCATCCACTTCCCAAAAAATTGGCCAGGGAAAACCTTATGAATAGCAGAGAAACATTGTCTGATACATTTCTGTGCAAATTTATGAATAGCCTGGGAACCTCATTTTATATAATGCAAGATAATGAGCCTCTTAGGTCAGAAAGTTTTCAAAATACAACTAGGAAATAGCCACATCATCAAAGTAGGACCAACCTTACTGATATAGATAAAGTAAAGCTTTTGAGACCTCCATTTGCTGATGTGGCATGACTCAAATTGAGGAGAAACATTTGAAAACATCCATTAGTAATTGGAACATGGAATGTATAAAATATGAACCTAGGAAAATTGGAAGTTGTCAAAAATTAAATGTAACACATAAAGATTGATATCCTAGGCATTAGTGAGCTGAAATGAACTAGTTTTGGTTATTTTGAATCAGATAACCATGTGATCTACTATGCTGGAAATTACAATTTGAAGAGGAATGGTGTGGCATTCATCATCACAAATGATGTTTCAAGATCTGTCCTGAAGTACAATGCTGTCATTGATAGGATAGTATCCATACACCTACAAGGAAGACCACTTAATATGACTATTATTCAAATTTATGCACCAACCACCAAAGCCAAAGATAAAGAAATTGAAGATTTTTATCAACTTCTGCAGTCTGAAATCGACTGAATGGGCAATCAAGATGTGTTACTTATCACTGGTGACTGAAATACAAAAGTTGGAAATATGAGGAGTATAAGGAAGCTAGTTGATTGGTCCTACTTACACTAGACAAAGTGGTGAAAGAGCAAGATGAGCTCAGGGTTGCTGAGGCACAGCTTATGCACCACATAAAAGACCTCAATGTTTCTAGTTGTGCTCTAAAAGAAAGCCTTACTTCTTCTAGTAACAGTGCTGATATTGATGAAAACCAAACCCACAATCTTATTGTAAAGGTGGCTAAATTACAACGCCAATTAAATTACCAACCCAGAATGGTGTCTGACATTGAAGTGAGGGCACTGTTAGGGGAAAAAATGGGATCCTGAAACCTGGAATGAGGACATATGGGCAGATAGTCAGGAAGATCAGGATACAGAGCCTGTAAATTCTGTTGAATCCCTCCCATCTGAAAGGATTACTGTAAAACCATTATCCCCTCCACCTCTATTTGATGGGATTAGCCAGACTGTTCCTGCTGGGTCATTGTGTGAGATAGATGTCATGAAAGACACTGCTGAATGTTCACAGGAACTGCCTCAACAACCCACTGTGGCTGCTAGATCTATAACTAAAGTTAAGTCCAAGCGAGCCCCAAAAGGTGAAATAGAAAATGTGACTGAGGATATGGTATGCTACACTTGAAAAGATCTACTTGATTTTGCTAACATGTACAGACAGAAACCTGGAGAATATGTATGGGAATGGCTACTGAGGGTGTGGGATAATTGTGCATGGAAAGTAAGATTGGATCAGTCTGAGTTTATTGACTTATTCCCACTAAGTATGGATTCTTCATTCAACGTTTAAGCTCAAGAGGTTAGGAAAGGATCTAATAATTTATTAGGTTGGTTTACTGAAACATGGATTATGCAGCGGCCTATCTTAAGTCAAGTTGAAGTACCAGACAGACCTTCCTTGGTATAAAGCAGAAGAAAGTATCCAGAGGCTTAGGGAAATTGGCCTATTAGAATGGATTTATCAGATTAGACCCCTAGAGCCAGAAATGGAGAGTACAGAAGACATGCCTTTCACAAGTACAGTGAGAAATAAATTTGTGAAGGGAGCTCCAGCATCCTTGAAGACTGCTGTGATTGCTATTTTATGTAAACCAAATTTGACAGTGGGAACTGCCCTAATTGAATTAGGACACTTAACTACAATGGGGCTGATTGGACCCCATGGTAGTAGGGGCCAAGTGGCAGCAGTTAATCAAAAAAGGCAAGGTAGGCATGGTTACCATTATGGACAGCAGAGTTGGAACAGTAATCAGAATAGTCTGACTCATGTAGAATTTTGGCATTGGTTACTTGCTCATGGTGTTCCTAGTAGTGAAATACGTGGTAAACCTACTAAATATTTACTTGATCTGTATAGACAGAAGAATTCAAGGTCACATGAACAGCAGCCTACATTGAATTGCCAGAATACAGAGTCATGGCCTCTCAATCAATTCCCAGACTTGAGTCAGTTTACAGACCCACAACCCCTTGAATGAAGGGGAAGCCGGGTCCCTTTGAAGAAGGACCCCACTACATTGCCAAAAATCTATAATGTTAATCTTTCTCCCAGCCTTCCCCAAAAGGATCTGAGGTCTTTTATGAAAGTGACTATTCACTGGGGAAAAGGAAATAATCAGACTTTTCAGGGAATCCTGGACACTGGCTCTGAACTGACACTAATTCCAGGAGACCCAAAATGTCATTGTGGCCCACCAGTCAGAGTGGGGACATGTGGAGGTCAAGTTTTTGATGGAGTCTTAGCTAAGGTGCGTCTCACAGTGGGTCCAGTGGGTCCCCAAACCCAACCTGTAGTGATTTCCCCAGGTCCAGAATGCATAATTAATTCCAATTATGCAGATATACTGAGCAATTGGCCAAATTTCCACATTGGGTCCCTGACATGTGGAGTAAGGGCTGGTATGGTAGGAAAAGCCAAGCAGAAGCCATTAGAACTGCCTCTACCTATAAAAATAGTAAATCAAAAGCAATACCACATCCCTGGAGGGGTTGCAGAGATTACTGCCACCATTAAGGACTTGTAGGATGCAGGGATGGTGATTCCCACCACATCCCCATTTAATTCACCTATTTGGCCTGTGCAAAAACAGATGGATCTTGGAGAATGACAGTAGATTATCATAAACTTAATCAGGTGGTAACCCCAATTGCAGCTGCTATTCCTGATGTGGTTTCATTGCTTGAGCAAATTAGTACATCTCTTGGTACTTGGTATGCAGCTATTGATCTGGCAAATGCCTTTTTATCAATAGAAATTTTAAAGGACCATCAGAAGCAGTTTGTCTTCCGCTGGCAAAGCCAATAGTATACTTTTATAGTGCTTCCTCAGGGGTATATCAACTTCCCGGCATTATGCCATAATTTAGTCCGTAGGGATCTTGATTGCCTTTCCCTTCCACAACACATCACACTGGTCCATTATATTGATGATATTATGCTGATTGGACCTAGTAAGGAAGAAGTATCAATGACTCTAGACTTATTGGTGAGACACATGAGTGCTAGAGGTTGGGAAATTACCCCAACAAAAATTCAAGCACCTTCCACCTCAGTGAAATTTCTAGAGGTCCAATGGTGTGGGGCATGTCGAGATACTCCTACTAAAGTGAAGGATAAGTTATTGTATCTGGCTTCTCCAATAACTAAAAAGGAGACACAACGTCCGGTGGGCCTCTTTGGATTTTGGAAGTAACATATCCGTCATTTGGGTGTGTTTCTTCAGCCTATTTATCAAATGACTCAGAAAGCTGGTAGTTTTTAGTGGGGCTCAGAACAACAGAAGGCTCTGCAACAGGTTCAGGCTGCCATGTAGGGTGCTTTGTCACTTGGGCCTTATGATCTGGCTGATCCAATGGTGCTAGAAGTGTCTGTAGTAGATAGAGATGCTTTTAGGAGTCTTTGACAGGTCCCTATTGGTGAATCGCAATGCAGACCCTTGCGATCTTGGAGCAAAGCCCTGCCATCCTCTGCAGATAACTACTCTCCTTTTGAAAAACAGCTTTTAGCCTGTTATTGGGCTTTAGTAGAGACTGAACACCTAACCATGGGCCACCAAGTTACCATGAGACCTGAGCTGCCCATCATGAATTGGGTGTTGTCTGACCCACAGGGTTATAAAGTTGGACATGCACCGCAGCACTCCATCATTAAATGGAAGTGGTATATCAGAGATTGGGCTCAAGAAGAACCTGAAGGCACAAGTAAGTTGTGTGAGGGAGTGGCCCAAATGCCTATGGTCTCCACTCCAGTCACATTACCTTCCCTCTCCCAGGCTGCACCTTATGATCAGTTGACTGAGGAAGAGAAAACTCGTGCCTGGTTTACAGATGGTTCTGCATGATATGCAGGCACCACTTGAAAGTGGACAGCAGCAGCACTGCAGCCCCATTCTGGGACTTCCTTGAAGAACAGTAGTGAAGGGAAATCCTCCCAATGGGCAGAACTTTGAGCTGTGCATATGGCTGTTCTCTTAGCAGAATAAGAAATGGCCAGATGTGCAGTTGTATATGGATTCATGGGCTGTGGCTAATGGCTTGGCTGGATGATCTGGGACTTGGAAGGAGCATAAGAAGACTGGTGATAAGGATGTATGGGGAAGAGGTATGTGGATAAATATCTCTGAATGGGCCAAAGGAGTAAAGATATTTGTGTCTCATGTGAATGCCCACCAGAAGGTGACCTCAGCAAAGAACCATGACCAACTGAAGTGCTTGCTGAGGACAAGGGAAATACAGAATGGGTGGTGGAAGAAGGTAGTTCTGAATATCAGCTACAACCACATGACCAGCTGCAGAAATGAGGACTGTGATTGTTATATTTTCTCATTGTATATGTGCATCAAATATTTTTGTTTCCTTCTGTTATGAACTATGAAATGTAAATAAGGTTAATGTGTTTTGGTTGTACATGTGTTACCGTATCATGTTAGGTGCAAATATGACTTTATAAGTGTCCTTATTTAGAGATTATATATGGTTAAGAAGCTGTGTACAACTGCCAAGTTGACAAGGGGTGTACTGTGATAGTTGGAGCTGTGTGTCAACTTGGCTGGGTCACAATTCTGTGTGGTTTAAGCTGTTGTGATGTGGTTATTCCCATGATGGGATCAGATGATTACATTTTGAGCAGCCAGTCTGTTGAAAGGGAGTTTCCCTAGGGGTATGGCCTGTTTCCAGTATATTTATGGACATCCTGGGAGAAGAGACATTTTTCTGTGGATCAGGATTTGGTTGTGCTGCCTACATCAGTCCATGAGCAAACGATCCACCATTCGACCTGGAGATCTTGGATTCGTCATTCGTTGGAGTCAACAGCCAGTATACTGCCTGCCAACATTGAGCTCCTCTGCTCCTGCAGCTGTGTGAGCCAAGAAAAGCTTCCAGCTTGACGTTTCATCCAAGAACCTTGGACTTGCCAGCTTCTATAAATGTGTGGGCCATTTTCCTAAGATAAATTTCTCTTTCTCTATATATATAATCTTTACTGGTTTTGTTTCTCTAGAAAACCCAGTCTAACACAGTTGGTCAAGTTTTTTTTTATGACCTTTTCAATTTCTTCTTTTATTATGGGTTTGTTCAACTTTTCCACCTCAGTCTGTGTTAGTTTAGGTAAGAAGTGTGTTTCTAGAAATCTGTCCATGTCTTCCTGATTTTCAAATTTGTTGGAGTTCAGTTCTTCATAGTATCCTGTTATTATCCTCTTTATTTCAGTTAGTTCTATTGTGATGTTGCACAACTGGCTTCTTATTTGTGTTTTTTAAATTCTCTCCCTCTTTTTCTTTGTTAAATTTGCTGGTGTTTTATCAATTTTATTAATATTTTTTAAAAAGCCAACTTCTGGTTGTGTTGATTTTTTTCTTGTCTTTCTCTTTTCTGTTTCATTTATTTCTGCTCAGATGTTTATTATTTCCTTTCTTCTGGTGACTGTAGGCTTTTCTGGCTGTCTTTTTTCTAATTGTTGGAGATTATGGGTTAAGGTGTTCATTTTGGCTCTTTCTTCTTTTTTCATGTGTGCTATAAATTGCCCTCTGATCACTGCTTTTGCTGGGTCCCAAACTTTTTTTTTTTTTTTTACTGTGTCTATCTGTCTTCTTTTGTTTCTGTAAGGATTGCAGGTATTTTATATCACTGGTATCTCTGCAAGATTATCCTCCACTGAATCTATCCTTGGTCTAGATTACGCTCCTGTTCACTGACCCCCATCTGGTCCTCTCAGGTGTTTATCTGTTTATCTGTAGCCTGGTGTTTGGTGTTAATGATAATGCAGTATTGTGATATACTGGTTGGTATTAACATCTGTCCTCTATATCTTATGTGCACAATTCAGTGTCCTCCCTTTTCCTAATATCATCATGGTGGTCATAAACTCTTCCTATACCATCTGTCCCCTTACCCATGTCAGCGTGTGGTCCCCAACTAGGCTGAAATTAATCTCTCCCCTCCCCACCCCACACCAGTAATCTACAAAATGAGTTTCCTTGTTCAATCAAACCTTTCTTTGCCTTTTTACTGTAATGGGCTCATACAGTATTTGTCCTTCTGTGATTAACTTATTTCACTCAGCATAATGTCCTCCAGGCTCATCCACATTTTGGAATGTTCATGTATACTTTATTGTTCTTTAATGTAGCATAGTATTCCATTGTTTGAATATAACATAATTTGGTTATCCATTCATCCATTGGTAAACATTTAGGTTGTTTCCATCTCTTTGCTATAGTGAATTGTGCTGAAATGAAGATAGGTGTGCATATGTCTATTCGTGCTCTGTCTCTCACCTCTTTAGGATATATTCTTAGTAATGGAATTGTTGGGTCAAATGGTATTTCTATGTTCAGTTTTTTAAGGAAATGCCATACCGTTTGCCACAATGGTTGTATCATTTTGCAATCCCACCAGCAATGCACAAGAGTTCCAATCTCTCTGCAACCTCACCAGCATTTGTTATTTTTTGTCCTGTTCGACTTTGCTATTATTGCTGGGGTGAGATGATATCTCACCTTTTTTTTGATTTGCAAACTCTCTAATTACTAAAGATAGCAAGCAATTCCGCATGTGTTTGTTGGCCACCAGCATATAGTCTTTAGTGAAGTGCCTGTTCAAGTCTTTTGCCCATTTTTGAATTGGATTGTTTGTCTTTTGGGTGTTGAGGTGTTGAAGTTTTATAGATTTTGGAGATTAAGTCCTTTGTCAGATATGTCATAAGAAAATATTTTCTTCCAATCTGTAGGTTCTCATTTTACCCTTTCTATGAAGTCTTTCAATGTGCATAAGAATTTAATTTTTAAAAGATCCTAGTCATTAAGCTTCTTTTCTACCTCCTGTGTCTTCTGCATTATGTTTGATAGTCTATGTATGCCATAATTTAAGGCTCCTAGATTTGCTCCTATGTTCTGGTTACCTAGTGCCACTCTGACAAGAATATATACCACAAATGGGATGGCTTTAACAAACAGGAACTTATTACAATTTGGAAGCTTTAAGTCTGAGTTCAAAATGCTAGGCTCTAGGGGCTTGGTGAAAGCCCCTCAGCCTTGGGCCTGAGCTCTGCCTCCAGCTTCTGGCCCACTGAAGCTAGAGGCTTTTCTTCACTCAGACTGCTGAGGCTGCCAAGCCCAAGGTTGACAAGTAACAAGGCACAGTCCCAATATTACCAAATCACATGGCAGGCCATTAATTCAAGTCCATTTTAAGTCCCAAGGTTGGCAGAGCATGGCAGGTTGCTGGAAAACTAAATGGCTACATGCAGGGTCCAAGCATGTCATAAGCTAGAGACCCTTCCCAAGGCTTCTCCTTAAATACAGGAAGCAGACCACATCCCAAAGGCAGCTACTTGGCTGCTTGTGGTAGAGCCCACCATGGAGTTGATTGCCAGTCTCATCATGGGGAATAACTACTACCAACTGCTCAGCCACTCAACCAGGCCCAGCCAAGTTGACACACAAACATAACTACCACACCCTATTTTATCTTTTATGAATTTTATAGTTTTGGGTTTTACCTTTAAGTCTTTGATCCAACTTGAGTTTGTTTTTGTGTATGGGGTGAGATATGGGTCTTGTTTCATTTTTCTGCAAGTGGATATCCAGTTTTGGCCAGCACCATTTGTTAAAGAGGTATCTCTTCCCCATTTAATATGTATTGGACCTTTGTCAAAGATCAGCTGTTCATAGATGGATGGGTTTATTTCTGAGTTTTGGATTCTGTTCCATTGGTCTATCTATCTATCATTGTACCAGTACCATACTGTTTTGACTACTGTGGCTGTATAGGAGGTTTTAAGATCCAGGAATGTCAGACTTTCCACTTTGTTCTTCTTCTTCAGTTGTGCTTTGCTTATCTGAGGTTCCTTTCCATATGAAGCTACTAATTGGTTTTTCCATGTCCTTAAAAAAAATTGTTGGTATCTGGATCAGTACTGCATTCAATGTCTGGATTGCTTTAAGTAGTATTGACATTTTCACAATATTCAGTCTACCGATCCCTGAACAAGGCATTCTATTTATGTAGAGCCCTTCTTGTCTCTTGTAGTAGTGTTTTATAGTTTTCTTTGTATAGGTCTTTTATGTCTCTGGTAAGGTTTATTCCTAGATATTTTCTTTTTAGTAACTATTGTAAATGATGTTGTTTCCCTTATTTCTTTATCAGAGGTCTCTGTTGGTATAAAGGAATTCAATTGATTTTTGTATGTTGACCTTGTATCCTGCCACTTTGCTGAACTTCTCTATTACTTCCAGTATTTTATTTATTTATTTTTTGAGTTTCTATGTACAGGATCATAACATCTGCATAGAGATAGTTTTCCTTCCTCTTTGTCAATTTTATTTATATGCCTTTTATTTATCTTTCTTGCCTTATTTCCCTGGCTAGGCCTTCCAATACAATGTTAAATAGAAGTGGTGATAGTGGGCATCACTGTCTGGTTCATGTTCATAAGGGAAATTCCTTGAGTCGTTTTACATTAATAATGATGTTGGCCACTGGCTTTGCATATATGCCTTTTACTACACTGAGAAATTTCCCTTCTATCCCTATTTTGCTGAGAGTTCTGAACAGGAAATTGTGTTGGATTTTATCAAAGGCCTTTTATGCAACAATTGATATAATCATATGGTTCTTTTCTTTTGTTTTGTTTATGTGGTGGATTATGTTGATTGTTTTTCTGATGTTGAACCATCCTTGCATACCTGATATGAATACCACTTGGGCAGCATGTATTATGTTTTTGATATGTTGTTGGATTCTGTTGGCTAGGATTTTGTTGAAGAATTTTGCATCTGTGTTCATGAGGGGTATTGGTCTGTAGTTTTCCTTTTTAGTGGTGCTTTCCCTGGTTTTGGTATTAGTGTTATGCTTGCTTCATAAAATAAGTTTGGGAGTATCCTATCTTTTTCTATATTCTGGAATAACTTGAGTCATATAGGTGTCAACTCTTCCCTGAATATTTGGTAAAATTCTCCAGTGAAGCCATCAGTGCCAGGACTTTCTTTGTGGGGAATTTTTTTAATGACCTGTTCAATTTCTTCTTTTGTTATAAATCTGTTCAAGTATTCTATATCTGAGTGTGATAGTTTAGGTAGGTCTTTTGATTCTAGAAACTTGTCCATCTCTTCTAGGTTCTCAAATCTTTTAGAGTATGGTTTTTCATAATATTCTGTCAGTATCCTTTTATTTCAGTTGGTTTTGTTGTGATGACACACTTTTTGTTTACTATTCTTGTAATTTGCATTTTCTCTTTCTTTTCTTTTGTTAGATTTACCAATGGTTGGTTGATTTTGTTAATCTTTTTGAAGAATGAGATTTTTTGTTGATTTTCTCTACTGTTTTTTTTTTCTGTTTCATTTATTTCTGCTCTGATCTTTATTATTTTCTTACTTTTAGATACTGTAGGATTCTTTTGTTGTTCTTTTTCTAGTTGTTGGAGTTGTTGAGTTAGAGTATTAATTATGTTTCTTTCCTTTTTTTGATTTATGCATTTATTGCTATAAACAGACCTCTGAGTACCGCTTTTGCTGTGTCCCATAGGTTTTGGTATGATGCAACTTCATTCTCGTTTGTTTCTAGGATTTTTTTTTTTTTCTTCTATTACCCAGTAGTTTTTGACATGAATTTTTCAACTTCCCTGTTTGATATTTTTTCCTTGACCTTCCTATTATTAATTTTGAATTTTATAGCATTGTGGTCTGAGAAGATGCTTTGTAGTATTTAATTTTTTTTTTTTAATTTATTAAGGCTTGTTTTATGCCCTAACATATGTCCTGGAGAAGGATCCATGTACACTGGGGAAGAAAATGAATTTTGCGTTTGTTCGGTGGAATGCTCTGTATATCTATAAGGTCAAGTTGGTTAATTGTGTCATTGAGTTCTTCTGTATTTGCTTCACATATTTTGGAGCATTTTCATTAGGTGCATAAATATTTATTATTGTAATGTCTTTGTCAATTGATTCTTTCAGCATTATATAGTGTCCATCTTTGTCTTTTATGCTGTTTTTCGCCTTAATATCTATTTTATCAGAAATTAATATTGCCA
>NW_006921895.1:1376058-1386986 GCF_000298275.1 Orycteropus afer afer | reverse complement strand
TTTTTTCCATCTGGATTTCCTTAGGGCAATTGTTAACTTTCTCTGTGGTTACCTTGGAGTGAATTCTTGTCTCTAGATTTTTAGAACAGTCTGTTCTATGAGGATCTTGTCCTATTTTCCTCTACATTTGGAAGTTTGTACCTAGAACTTTTATTCCCTCTATTTGGTTAGTTGGAGTCATGTGCAGATTAATTCCCTTCTTTTTTAATGGACAATGTTTTATGATCTTATTTTGAATATCTATTTCTGATTTGGTTTTAGTGTTGATGTCATGCATCCTAATTTTGTTGTTCTCTGTTGTGAGTTCTCTAATGGAAGGACTTCCTTAACCATTTCTTTGATGGTTGGTCTGGTTTTCACAAAATCCCTTAATTTCTGTTTGTGTGAGAAAGTCTTGATTTCACCCTCATATTTGATGGAAAATTTGGCTGAATATAAGATTCTTGGTTGGAAATTCTTTTCTTTCAGTATTTTATATATGTTGTGCCATTGTCTCTTGCCAGCATGGTTTCTGCTGAGTAATCAGAGCTTAGCCTAACTGTTTGATTATTATAAGTAATATTTCTTTTGTCTCAGGCAGCTCACAAAATTCTTTCTTTGTCTTTGGTTTTGGAGAGTTTGATTATGGTATGCCTTAGTGTTTTTCTTTTGGAACCTATCCTGTATGGGGTTCTATGAGGTTCTTGGACAAATAGTTTTTCTTCCTTCATGATATGGGGAAAGTTTTCTGTTAGTAGGTCTTCCACAATTTTCTCAGTGTTTCCTTTTTTTCACCTTTTCTTGTTCTGGAATTCCAATGAAACCTATGTTGTTTCTTTTCATGGCATCCTATATAACTCTTAGGTTCTCTTCATTTCTCTTAAATCTTTGTTCTGATTTTTCTTCATACAGGCTGATGTCCAGGGATTTCTCTTCTAGTTGGGAAATGTGTTCTTCAGATGATTCTGTAGTATTCTTTTGTGCTTCCACTGTATTGTGCAATTCTGTAATTTTGGTATTCATCTTCCAGATTTCTAACTGTTGTTTTTGTATGAGCTCTGATTGTGCATTAATCTTGTTAGTTTGTTCTTGAATGGTTTTCCTGAGTTCTTCCAGGGTACTATCTGTGTACTCTGTGCTTCTGTTTGGGGTTTCCTTAAGCTGTTGTAGAGTTCTATAAACATACCTTTTAAATTAATTCTCTGATAATTCTATTGCCTCCTCTTCCTCCATGTTTAATGAGACTTTTGTTTAGGATTTTACTGCTAATTTCTTATCCTTTTATTTGTTTGATTTGAGGTTGGCTGTTGTTTCCTAGACATTTTGATGTTTTCTTTAACTGTTAGTTAAAGATTGATTCGTTTTGTCTTGGTGTTATGATTTAATTTAATTTTGAAAGGTTGGAGCTGGTGTTTTTTTTTTTTTTTTTTTGGCTATTAATTCAGTTGTGCTGGGTTGTTCTGCAGTTTTCTCTGTGATGATGGCATCACTGTGTGGAATGTGAATGCAGGCATGTCTCTGTTTGTCATAAAGGGAGTTTAGGATTTGATCCAGCAGGTGTTATGGTGGCTGAAAGTGTTTTTTCTATTGGATGAGGCAGGGTAGAGGCATAGAAAGGAGGAATGAAAGAAAAAATAATAATAATAATAAAGCTCCAAGATACCAGGAGTGATTTCTAGGGCTTTGAACAGACTGCCAATGATGATGTTATACTATTACTCGCAGGCCCACAGCTCAAGTTCAGCAGACTCCAATTGTTAGGGGGCCGCCAATATCCGCCAGGTTCAGACAGAAGCAAAGACCCTGCTCTCCAGGCCCCTCCATGCCAAAAAGCTGACCTAGCTTAACTGCCCCGATCCACAATCTGTGACAGGAGTTCATCCCAGGGCCTGCCCACTTGCGGTGTTAATGTTCTCTCTGTGCCTGCTTCAGCAGTACCTGGAGCCAGAAGGATCTCTGTTCCCTCCCAGTGTCCCCAAGTTTACTGATAAAAGCAGGTGCTCTCTGGTGTGGTGCGTTCTCTCCACTGCCCCAGGGAGGTTTCTGATACCCTTTCTCACCTGCTAGTTGGTGCTCCGCAGGGAAGGTCATCTGTTTTTGTTATTTTTTTTTCCCCTCTAGGTAATTGCACTGCCACTTTCTCCCTTCTAATCCTACTTCCCTGAGTTTGGAGTACTCTGCCTTAATGAGCTGTTCAGAGCACCAGAATCCCCATTTCAAACTGCTGCACCTAGTTTTTCAGACACTAAGATGCAAGAGAGAACTAGTGTGTGCACTACACGGGAGATGCCATTTGTGTCCCAACCATTTTGGTATGTTGTGTTTTCATTCTCATTTGATACAAGAATTTTTTTTTTTAATTACTTTTTTTATTTCTTCTACTACCCAGTTCTTCTTAAGGAGGGTGTTGTTCAGTTTCCATGTGCTTGCTCTTTTTCCATTAATCTACCTATTGTTGATTTCTAGTTTGATAGCATTGTGATCTGAAAAGATGCTTTGCAGTATTTCAGTGTTTTTCAATTTATTAAGACTTGTTTTATGGCTTAAGAAGCTCTGGTAGCATAGTACCTAAAGCATATGACAGCTAACCAGAAAGTTGGCAGTTCAAACCCATCAGCCACTCCTTGGAAGGAAGTTTGGACAATCTACTTCCGCAGTAATACTGCCTTGGGAACCCAAGTAGGGGTCGCTATGAGTCAGATCCTACTCGACCATAGTGAGTTTGGTTATTTTATTTTATTTTTTATGGCCTAACATATGGTCTACCATGAAAAATGTTCCATGTGCACTGGAAAAGAATGCATATTGTGCTGTTGTTGGGTGACGTACTCTGTAGATGTCTATAAGGTCAAGTTGGTGGATTGTATTGTTTAGTTGTTCTGCATCTTTGTTGAGTTTCTTTCCAGTTGTTCTATCTTTCATTGAAAGTGGTGTATTAAAGTTTCCTACTTCGACTGTGGAGTCATCTATTTGTCTTTCCAATTCTGTTACAGTCTGATTTATGTATTTTGAGCCTCTTTCATTGGGCCCATTGATATTTATTTTGGTTATATCTTCTTGTTCAATCCATCCTTTAATCATTATATAATGTCCTTCCTTGTCTCTTATGATGGTTTTTGTCCTGAAGTCAATTTGATCAGAAATTAATATTGTCACTTCTGGTATTTTGTGGTTGCTATTTGCTTGATATACCTTTTTCCAACCTTTGATTTTGAGTCTATTTTTGTCTTTGTCTCTAAGATGTGTCTCATGTTGACAGCATAATGATGGGTTATGTTTTCTTATCCAGTCTGCTACTCTCTGTCTTGTGAATCATGCATTTAATCCATTGACATTCAGTATAATTTTTGACAGGTATGAGTTGGTTGCTGTCATTTTGTTATGTGCTTTTTCGTGGTGTTCCTGGTTTTTTTGTTCTGTATAATTTTCTATGGTGGGCTCATTATGTTTATAAATTGTGTTATCATTTCCTTTGTTGGTGATGTTTTAGTATTTGCTAAATATCTGTGCTTGTCTTCATTTTTCTTGTGATGTGAAGGTTTATCACTTTTCTTTGAGGTTACCCTGTGATTTATAGTTTTCTCCCCATGTTGAGGACAATCCATTCTATCTTGTAACTCTCTTGACTTCTTCACCATTTAGAAGTTCTAGAACTACACTATATTTTTTCCCCTCTTTTTGTTTTGTAGTTGTCTCATTTGCCAATTGATGTCTCTGATTCCCTGTTTACAATCTTGTAGGCTTATTTTACTTTGGATACTTCTATAGCTATGTTGGTTTCTGGGTTATGTCATCTTGTGTATTAATAGTTGGTTGTTGTTTTCTGTTATTGTTCCTCTGTTCCAAGGACTCCCTTTAGTAACTCTTGTAAGGTTGGTCTGGTTTTAACAAATTCTCTTAATTTCTGCATATCTGGAAATCTCCTAATTTCACCATCATATTTGAGGGACAATTTTGCTGGATATATAATTCTTGGTTGGAAATTTTTTTCAGGTTTTTTTTATATACCATCCCATTGCCTTCTTGCCCACATGTTTTCTGCTGAGAAATCAGAGCTTAGTGTTATTTATTGCCCTTTGGAGGTAACTTTTCATTTTTCACATGCTGCTTTCAGGATTCTTTCTTTGTCTTTGGTTTTGATCAGCTTGATGATGATATGTCTTGGTGATTTTCTTTTGAGGTCTATCCTGTTTGGGGTTTGTTGGACTTCCTGAATGGATATATTCTCATTTTTCATCATATCTGGCAAGCTGTCTTCCAAAAGGTCTTGGACAATTCGCTCAGTAGTTTTCTTCTTCTCTTCCTGTTCTGAATTCCAATTACATGTGGGTTATTCCTTTTGATGGTATCCCATTTGAATCTTAGGCTTTCTTCATTTTGTTTTGCTCTTTTTGCTAACTGATCTCTTTCCAAAAGAGTATTCAGGTATTTTTCTTCAATCTCATTAATTCTATCTTCCATTGATTTGATTCTACTCCTTTGTCCTTGTAATATCTTATCTATTTCTGAAAATTTAGTATTAATCTTATGGATTTCTATCTGTAGATTTTATATCATTTCTAATTTTTCATTTATTTTGTCTTTTTTTTTTCTTGTAATATCTTCAGAAATTGTAGAATTTTGTCTGTGTTTTCCTTAATTGTGTCTATTTTCCTTGATCAGTCTGTCTCTCTCTTCACTCCTTCCCCTTTTATTCACCAGCCACCAGTGCAGTCCCCCATGTAGACCCTGGCTAACAGGCCCAATTTTTGGTTAATTCTTAGTTCCTAACACAACTTGGCATTATCAAAGCTGTCTGTGCTGTCAGTATCACTGACAGATGGCAGCTCTGTATGTCTCCTTTTTTTGGTGTTTTCATGCAGGTTCATCTACTAGTTGGAGTTTATTCCACTTCTGTATCCTTCCTTTCAAAGATCAGGGCTCCAGGATTATCTTCTGTATCTGTGTTAATTGATTCCCCTTTTCTTTGTCAAAGAGGGTCCAAGTAGTTTGTCTGCCTATTCCACCATGTTACCAGAACTCACTCTCAGTTCTCAGTGTTTTTTTTTTTTTTTTTCCCTCTTCTGTTCTGGTATTCCAATGTGGCATATGTTGTTTCTTTTCATGTCATCCCATATAACTCTCAGGTTCTCTTCATTTCTCTTAAATCTTTGCTCTGATTTTTCTTCATACAGGTTGGTGTAAAATGGTTTATCTGGTTCAGAAATTTGTTCTTCAGCTAGTTCTAGTCTACTTTTGTCCTTCCACTGTGTTGTGTAACTGGAATTTTACTGTTAATCGTCTAGATTTCTAACTGCTCTTTTCGATGAGTTCTGATTGTATATTAATCTTGTTATTTTCTTCTTGAATGGTTTACCTGAATTCTTCCAGGGTACACTCTGTGTTCTCCTTGATTCTGTTTGTGGTTTCCTTGAGCTTTTATAGAGTTCTATATACATATTTTCTAAATTCCTTTTCAGATAATTCTATTGCCTGTTCTTCATCCATGCTCAATGAGTCTCTAGTCTGTAGTTTTGTTTTTATTGTCTTGTCCTGTTTTTGTGTTTGATTTGAGGTAGTCTGTTTATTCCTTGATATTTTGAAGTTGTTGTCTTGTTGTCTTTAATTCTTAATTATGTATTGATTTGTTTACCTTGATTTTATGTTTAAATATATTTGCAAAGGTGGAAGTGGTGTAGTTTATCTTTTTTGCTTATTATTTCAGGTGTGCTGGGTTGCTCTGCAGTTTTCTTTGTGTTGATGGAATGACTGTTCTGAATGTGGATGCAGATCTCTATTGTGAAGGGGATTTGGAGTTGAGATGAGTAGGTGGTGTGGTGGCTTAATGTGGTCCTTCTATTGGATGAGGCAGAGGAGAAAGGGAAAAAAGAGGAAGAAAGAAAAAAGAAAAAAAGGCACCAGTAATACGTTCCCATTTTCTGCATTTCTGTAACTGCTACTCACTCCAGGGTTTTGCTTTGAGTCTGCTTAGGATGGCTATCAATGATAATGTTTTGTTGTTACTCACAGACCCATGTTTCAATACCAGCAAACACCCCAATGTTTAGGGGGTGCTACTTTCCACTTGGGTCAGAAAGCTGCAAAAACACTGTACCTGGGTCCACTCTGTACTGTAAAGCTGTCATGGAGGAGATGAATCCCAGCCTTGTACTGTGAGCTCATCCCAGAGTCTGCCTACCTGTGGCAAGTTTCCTCCCTCCCTGCTTTCTGCTCTCAACACAGCGTGCCCTGAGCCACAGGGATTTCTGCTCTGTTTCTCAAAAATGTTATCCACTTACTCAGCTCAGTTCCCAAATTTACCATCAAAATCTCCTGGTGTGGGTAGTCTGAGTCCCCAAAGTCACTGATGTTTCCACAGTGTTCTTTTCCTTTCTTTTATTTTTCCCTCTGAGGCTCTCTCCTGTACTGCTAAAGAGTTTTCTGCTTCTTCTTCTCTCTCCCCCACCCCCACACATCTCCCCCACTGGCCAGGCAAGTTTGTTTATGTTTGTTTATTTTTCCTGGCTGTTTAATCTTTTTTATTTTTCCTCTGTCTTCACTAAATCTGGGCCCCTCTAACTTACTGAGGTGTTCACAGTTCCAGAATCTCTGGTCCAAACTACTGCATCTAGTTTTTCAGGAATTAAGATGTTAGAGAGAACAAACATGTGGGCTATAGGGCTAGTGCCTAAGGCACTTGACTGTTAACCAGAAGGCTGATGGTTCAAACCCACCAGCCACTCCTCAGAAGGAAGGTTGGGCAATCTACTTCCAGAGTGATACTGCCTTGGCAACCCAAAGAGGGGTTGCTTTGACTTGGGTCTGACTTGATGGCACATAACAACAACATAGGTACAACACCATCTTCCAAATCTTCCATTCGCTTTAGCTACTCTCCATTCAAGAGCAAGTTTCAGAATCTCATCTGGCATCCATTTTGGTCTTTTCTCCCTTTGCTGTCTTTATAATGACCATTTGCTTTCTTCATATACAATATTTTTTATGTCATTCTACAGCTCATCTGGTCTTTGGTCACTGGTGTTCAATGCATCAAATCTATTCTTCAGATGGTCTCTAAATTCAGGTGGGATATACTCAAGGTCATATTTTGGCTCTTGTGGACTCAGTTTAATTTTTTTCAGCTTCAACTTAAAATTGCTTAGGATCAGTTGGTGGTCTGATCCACAGTCAGCCCTTGACCTTGTTCTAACTGATGATATTAAACTTTTTTTCAACTTTTTCCATAGATACAGTCAATTTGATTCATGTGTTTGCCATCTGGTGAGGTCCATGTGCATAGTTTAAAATAAAGTATTTGCAATTGATGCCTAGGATATCAATCTGTATGCATTCTATTTCATTTGTGACAATTTCCAATTTTCCTAGATTCTTATTCTATGTATTCCACATTCCAATTATTAATGCATGTTTGTAGCTGTTTGTTCTCATGTTAAGTTAGGTCCTATCAACAAATGAAAGTCCAGAAAGCTTTACTCCATTCACAGCATTAATATAGACTCTGCTCTGAGGAGGCAGCTGTTCCATAGGCTATTTTGAATGCTTCCCACCTGAGAGGCTCATCTTCCAACACTAAATTAGAGAGTTTATTTCTTCTATATATAAGGTTTTCAATGCGCCCCCCCTCCCCAGGAGTGAACCTAGTCACACCTTTCTCCTAGTATGTTTTAGTCTGGAAGCTCTGCTGAAACTTGTCCTCCATGGTTGGCCCTGCTGATATTTGAAATATTAGTGGCAAAGCTTCCAGCACCAAGCAGCATGCAAGCCACCACTGATAAGCGAGTTGTTGGGTCTTCCTTGTAGTAGTATCTATATTGTTCTATCACTGACAGCATTGTACTTCAATATAGATCTTCAAATATTCTTTGTGATGATGAACATGACACCATTCCTCTCTGATTTGCCATTTACAGCATAGTAGACCATATGATTGATTGAAAATGACAATATAAGTCCATTTCAGCTCTGTAGAGACCAGGCATATTCCTTGTTAGGAATTCCTCAGCTATTACATAGCCTTAAAAGTAAGACAAAAAAGGAATATGTAAAATTTTCTGTTTAATTTTATTTTGGAGATATTAGAGGTGGTCTTAATCAATGATTTTCACAACTGTCCATCTATATTAATTAGAGTAAGTTTTAATAAATAAATAATAGAATGTTAATAGTCAAATACAATGAATTTTTATTTCTTGTTCAAACAAGTACATCAGGCAACTCACCCTATGGCAACTCAAGTATCTAGGAAAACAGAGGCTCTTTCATCTTCAACACGTGACTTCTAAGATTTTCCTATCAAATGTTCCCATTTCACTCAGCCAGGTAATGGAGAAGCACAAATAAAATGCTTTTATGGCTTAGTTCTGGCAGAATGCTCTCACGTCATATCTGCTCATATTCCATTGGCCAGAACACAATCACATGGCTCTACTTCACTGCAATAGGGGACTGGAAAATGTAGTCCTTGGCAGGGTAGCCATTTCCTAATGCAACTTTATACTAAAAAAGAAATAGGATGGATTTGTGTGATCTACTAGCTAGTTTGGGCATATGTATATCTTTGGTTAATTTTTGGTTTGTAATTCCAGATGTATTATATTTACTAGTTCTTAGACAGTCATCAAAACCCTTAAATTGTTGTTCAATACAATTACAGACAAATTTGACCCAGAGTCACCTTAATATAGTTATAAATGAACAACTGGTTTTATGACATATCACTGAAAATGTTACTTAGAGGTTATGGTGTTTCTGGAGTGAATTAATTATTTTCTTGCTAGAGAAAGCTCTTACCCAACATCATTTTAGGAATCTAGAGATGTTTCAAGCTCTATGCAGGGGAACATGTGAGATGGACACTTGTACTCATAGTTTCTGTGTTGGATATAGTAACAGGTCTGGTTGTTATAGGATTTCCAACTGATGAGATTTCCTCCATTAACTCTTCCTTCAGTTGAAGGCCAGTGGGAAACCCCTGAACTTAAGACTGTTACTGGGGCATCTTGGATCAAGGTACAGAATTGACACAAGATTCAAAGAGAGGTATAAAGAGAGTCTAAAAATCAACAACAAAAAGACCAACCCATAGTTGTCAAGTCAATTCCAACTCATGCCAGCTCCACAAATTAGAATAGAACTTCTCCATAGGTTTTTCTTGATTGTAAAATTTACAGAAGCAGATCAACTGGTCTTTTCCTTGGCATCACTATGTGTGTTCTAATTGCTAAGCTGTACATTAGTAGCCAAGAGCAAACCATTTGTATCACCCAGGGATCCTTAAAAAGTCTACTCAGGCCAAATACTGCAGACACTAAGATGTTAGATGAAAGTATTCCAGGCAAAAGTATGACTTTGAGGACAGGAGATGGCATAATTTTATTAGGTTATGTGACCCTGTATTCAGGACCTCTGGTGGCATAGTGCTTAAGGCATTTGACTGCTAACCAGAAGGCTGGTGGTTTAAACTGGCAATCTACTTCCATACAGATAATATCTCAGAAGCCAAAGGAGGGATCACTAAGAGTCAGAACCAACACAAAGAAAGTCTACCATGTAAAAATGGAATGGATTTGTGCTGTGTGTGTGTATGTGGGTCATGGAAATGGTTGAGGTAATTAGGGACCAGAGCCTTATATGCTGTTTCCCCATGTCTGCCAATCATTTACTCCTGAGATCAATCCATGGAGCAAAAATTTTAATCACTAAAACCATATTCTATTTGGGCCTGCATTAATAATAAATTTCTATGGCCATGTTGCATTTGTGACTGGATATCTTAAGCTGCTTCTAAAAAAACTTATTAAATGAACTTTTTCATTGAATTTATTGTGGTAAATGACTCATGTAAAATATCCTGAAAAACTCCCAGCACTGGAAATGCAAAAGATTTGTTTTCTCACACTTATATTCTTGAATTCAAACTTCCCAATCATTGTCACCAGAGAGTTTCAGATGTCACACTGGCATTTCAAACATAACACATACAGAATAGAGAGACCCTGATTTCCCCAACAAAACCTGCTCCAGTCCTGTGACTCTATCATTAGTTATATCATGATCTGCATAGTGATTTAAGCCACATACCCAATGGTTCCTCTTGGATTCCTTGTTCTGCTTCTCCACCTACATCCAATTTACATGTGTCTTGTTGGCTCTGCCACCAAAATATTGTGATCTGACCACTTCATACCTTCTCTCTTGCTACTAATCTCATTCAGCCACCATCTTCTGTCACCCTTGATAATCTACAATAGTTATATATTTTGTCTCCCTATATCATTGTTAGGAGCGCTGGTGGCTCAGTGCCTAAGGTATTGACTGCTAACTAGAAGGCTGGATGTTCAAAGCCACCAGCTGCTTATTGGAAGGAATACGGGGCAATCTACTTCCTTAGTGATATTGCCTCAGAAACCCAAGGGAGGGTCACTATGAGTTGGATGCGACTACATGGCAGTGAGGCTTTTTTTTTGGTATACCACTGTTAACCTATTTACAATCCACCTTCCATGCAACAGCTAGAGTGATCTTTTATAAAATACACAAACCAGATCATGTCACAATGCTACCTGACACACTCCAGTGCTACTCATTGATATTAGAATAAAATACAAACCTTTTACCCCAGTGTATAAGACCTGTAACACAGGATACCTATCTAGATCACATTACTGTTTTCTATGCTCTGAATACACAGACCATTTTATTCCCCCAAATTTCTATCTTGTGTCAGAGATTGTGTTTGTTCTTCTGCTCTCTGAGACTCTACACCTGGTTCCTGAACTTTTTGCCTATGTTTCCTCCAACAGGCCGTCCCTGACCAGCCTGCACTGCCTCTTTATTCTATTTGCTTTGTTGTGCTTGTTGTTGTTGTTGTTTGCCGTCGAGTCGGCCCCGACTCATAGCGACCCCTCCTTGGGTTTCCAAGGCAGTATCACTACGGAAGTAGGATTGCC
>NW_006921895.1:1367321-1373213 GCF_000298275.1 Orycteropus afer afer | reverse complement strand
CAATCTCATTAATTCTGTCTTCCATTGCATCAATTCTACTCCTTTGCCCTTTCAATGTGTTATCTACTTCTGACAATTTAGTATTAATCTTCTGAATTTCTATCTGTAGGTTTAGAATCATTTCTAATTTTTCATTTATTTTGTCATTTTGTCCTTGTATTTTCTTCCGAAATTCTTCTAAGGTTTTGTCTTTGTTTTCCTTGGTCTGTCTCTCAATCTTTTGAAGATACCTAAATATAATTCTTTTGAATTCCTTATCAGGGAGTTCTAATAGTGCATCTTCCTCAGGGATGTGTTTTGGGTCTATATCCTGTTCCCTTGTTTCTCTTGCTTTATCTTTCTTCTTTGTGTGGACTGTGATGCTCTGTTGTCTCTGAGGCATTGTGACATTTATGTGTTTATATTTAATTGGTGATTATATGTTGGAGTGACTTGCCCACAATTTTTGATTTCTTTTTATGTTATCTATACACTCAGGGTACTTTGCTGTGCTCCTCTATTCACTAGTTGACAGCACTTATACACTCACCACCTGTCACCCTTTCTGTTGTCAGCCTCTTGTATGTTCTTGCCAACCCTGGCAAACAGAGCCTGATCTTAGGTCCCTGGAATCCGAATGAGAATGGTATCACTTTAAAATCCAAAATGGTTGCCACTTGTAAACATTCAAAATGGCTGTGCCCTCAGTCAATTTAAATACCCAAAATGGCCAATGCTTGTAAACATTCAAAATGGCTGCACCCTCGATAACATTAAATATCCAAAATGGCTGTCATGTGTAAACAATCAAAATGGCTATGCCCTCCAGACAGCAGAAAGTCCACAGCTCAGGTTGTCTCCCTCCTTGCTATTTCCCTTCTTAGTCATAGGCCACCAGAGCAGTTGTCCCTGCGGCCCTTGGTGACTGGGCCTGATCTTTGGGTCAATTCTCAGGTCCCAACACCACTTGGAAATATTCAGGCTGTTGGTCTCGTCAGAGTAGCTGACAGTCCACACCTCCAACTGTCTCTGTACTCACTGTTTTCGTTCAGGTTTTTCCACTAGTTGGTGCCTAATCCACTTCTGTATAGTTCTTTTCAAAGCTCAGCATTCCAGGATTATCTTCTGTATCTCTGTCAGTTGGTTTTTCTTTTCTTTATTGAAGAGGGTCTGTGTCACATGTCTGCCTATTCCTCCATCTTACCAGAAGTCAGGAAGCTCTGTCTTAAGCCGCATATTTGATTTTAGTTGGTTCCTCCGTTAGGACTGGGCTCTGGCTTTTTCTCTGTGTGTTGTTCTGGAGTTCAGAGCTACATGACAGCAGCCCACTGCGGTGAGATTATCATATTATGACAGAAGTGCTAGAAGTTAACTAGTGCCTCTTAAGACCTATCATTTACACACCCATCACTAGTCTGTTAGTTTGTAATACTATAGTGGCTTGCATGTTGCTGTAATGTTGGAAGCTATGCCACTGGTATTTCAATACCAGCAGTGTCACCACAGTGGACAGGTTTCTTCTAGAGTAACAGAGACTAGGAAGAAGGACGTGGTGGTCTATTGTCAAAATTGGCCACTGAAAGCCAATGAATAGTAGTGAAACATTGTCTGGTATAGTGTCAAAAATAAGTCCTTCAGCTTGGAAGGAATTCAAAATATGACTGAGGAAGGGTTGCTTCCTCAAAGTAAAGATGACCTTAAAGATGGAGAGGTGGTTGTTGTTGTTGTTGTTGTTAGGTGCTGTAGCATTGGCTCCAACTCATAGTACAACAGAATGAAACACTGCTCTGTCCTGCACCAGCCTCACAATCACTGCTATGCCTGAGCCCATCATTGCAGCCACTGTGTCAATCCATCTCATTGACAGCCTTCCCCTTTTTTGTTGACTCTCTGCTAAAGCTTTCCAGACCTTATTTCTGATGTGGCACGATTCAAAATGAGAAGAAATAGTTGCAAACATCTATTAATAAATGGAGTGTGGGATGTATGATGTTTGAATACAGGAAATCACAAATTGTAAAAATTGAAATTGAACACATAAAGATTAATATCCTAGGTATTAGTGAGATAAAATGGCCTCATATTGGCCATTTTGAATTGGAAAATCATATGGGGAATGACAAATTGAAGAGGAATGGCATCACAAACATCATCAAAAAGAACATTTCAAGATCTATCCTGAAGTAAATGCTGCCAGTGATAGGCTATTATCCACACACATACAAGGAAGAGCAGTTAGACTGAAGATTAAAGGCATAGGTTAAAAGGCTCCAGGAATGACAGAATGCCAATTGAGTTATTTCAACAAATGGATGCAATACTGAAAGCACTCATTTTTCTATGTAAAGAAATTTGTAAGACAGCTATCTGGACAACTGATTAGAAGAGATTCATAGTTTGCCAATTCCAAACATTGATGACTCAACAGAATGCAGAAATTATCAAACAATATCATTAATATCACACACAAGTAAAATTTCACTGATAATGATTCAAAAATGATTGCAGCAATGTATAGACAGGGAACCACCAGAAATTCAAGTTGAATTCAGAAGAGGACATGGAACAAAAGATATCCTTGCTGATGTTAGATGAATCTTAGCTGAAGCAGAGAACACCAGAAAGATGTTTACATCTTTTATAGACTACGCAAAAGTATTTGACTGAGTAGACCACAACAAATTATGGATTACACTTGAAGAACAGGAATTCCAGAAAACTTAATTGTGCTCATAGGAACCTGGACATAGACATAGTAGCACTTGTTCTAACAGAACAAGGGGATACTGCACGGTTTAAATCAAGAAAGGTGTGCAGCAGGGTTCTATACTTTCATCATACTTATATCTGTGTGCTGAGCAAATAATCCAAGAAATTGGACTATATGAAGAAAAGCATAGTTATAATTAGAGGGAAATTCATTAATAACCTGTGACATGCAGAAAATGCAGCCTTGCTTGCTGAAACTGAAGAAGACTTAACATACTTACTGATGAAGATCAAAGGCTACAGCCTTCAGCAATGGATTACACTTTAACAAAAAGAAAACAAAAATCCTCACAAATGGACCAATAAGCTGCATCATGATAAATGGAAAAAAGATTGAAGTTGGAAAGGTAGTGCCTAAGGCATCTGACTGCTAACCAGAAGGCTGGTGGTTCAAATCCACCAGCCAATTCTTGGAAGGAAGATTGGGCAATCTACTTCTGTAAAGATACCAAAAACCAAACTTACTACTGTCGAGTCAGATCTGACTCATAGTTAGCCCTCCTTGGGTTTCTGAGGCTGTATCACTAAAGAAGTAGATTGCCCAACCTTGCTTCCAATGAGTAGCTAGTGGGTTTGAACCTCCAGCCTTCTGGTTAGCAGTCAAGAGATACTGCTTCAGAAATGCAAGAAGGGGTCACTATGAGTCGAATCAACTCAACAGCAATAAGGTTTTTTTTTTTTCTTTGACCCACAATCAAGTCCAGATATTGAGCAATGTGTTACATTGAACACAAATCTGCTGCAAAATATTTTTAAAGTGTTAAAGAACAAAAATGACACTTTGAAAATTAATTTGTGCCTGATCCAAGCCATAGTATTTTCAGTTGCCTCATATGGAAGTGAAAGCTGGACAATGAATAAGGAAGACCCACGAATTTATTCATTTGAATTAAGCATATTGAATATACCATGGAATCCCAGAAGAATGAACAAATCTGTCTTGGAGGAAGAATAGCTGGAGTGCCCCTTAGAAGTGAGGATGGTGAGACTTTGTATTTTGTACTTTGATCATGTTATCAGGAGGGTCTAGTGCCTGGAGAACAACAAGAAGCTTGGTAAAATAGAGGATCAGTAAAAAAGAGGAAGACTCTAGGTGAGATGAATTGATACAGTGGCTACAACAATGCACTCAAATATACCAGTGATTGTGGGGTTAGTGCAGGACTGGACAGTGTTTCATTCTACAGTACATCAGGTTGCTATGAGTTGGGACTGACTCAATGGCATCTGGCAACAAAAAACACAACACTTCAACAAACATTCAATTGGCCAACTCAAGTCATATGGCTAAACTCAAACTAAAAGATTGAAGAAGTGCATGAAGAAGTGAGATCTTAAAAGTTTGTGAATGGCCATCTAAGATAAAATTATTTGTCTCTCCTCATATGGAACAAAGAATAGTAAAGAAAATAAGAGACTCAAGAAAATAATTGTTTCAGAGGACTAATGAACCATATGAATCATCACCTCCATATCCTGAGTCTGGAACAACTAGATGGTGTTGGGCTACCACTTCTGACCACCATGATCAGGACCACAATAGAAGGTTCTGGACAGAGTGGGAGAAAATAATGTAGAAAAAATTCAAAATAAGAAAAACCAGACTTACTTTTCTGATCGATTCTAGTTGAACTCCAAGACTGGGGTCCTTAGATACTCTTCAGGCCTAGAACTGAATCCATCTTGGATCAACTTTCAGCCAAAAAAGGCTGAGGCCTATGAAGTGAACGATAACACCAGAAAGGAATGTAATCTGCAGAACAAGCAATGATAGCAGACCAAAAGGGCAGCAGTTGCCCAAAAACAAAGCTCAGAAGGCAGGAAGGTACAGGAAAGAAGATCGAATGGAAATGAGAAACACAGTGAGGAAATGGAACAAGTGGGGATTGTAACCAATGTCTCAAAATAAAATGTGTATAAATTATTGAATGAAAGACTAATTTTCTGTGTAAACTTTCACCCAAATGATAGTAAAGAGTTAAAAAAAAAAAAAAAAAAAGGAGGGGCTAGATAATTGACTCTAACACAGTGTATATTATAATAAATAAGCCCATGCAAAGTCTTACTCAATAATAAAGTTCAGCCTGAATGCCCCTTGGAAGCAAGAATGATGAGATTTTGTCTCTTGTACTTTGTTCATGTTATCAGGAGGTACCAGTACCTGGAGAAGACTATCACACTTGATAAAGTAGAGGATCAGTGGAAAAAGAGGAAGACCTTCAACAAGATAGATTGATACAGGGGCTACAAGGATAGGGTCTCACATTGCAATGATTGTGAAGATGGCACAGGACCAACCACTGTTTTGTACATGGAGTCACTATGAGTCGGAACTGAATCTACGGGACCTAACACAAAACAATAACAAAGTATATCCAAATGCAGTACTCACCATAAAATATGTATCAGTGTTGAGGATCTTCCTAAAGTCTCTGGGTGGTGGAAACATTTAAAAACCTGACTATTAACTAAAATTTGCTAATCAAACTCACCTAGAGATATCTCAAAAGAAAGACCTAGTGATCTGCTACTGAAAGATAACAACCTTAAAAACAATGGCAGGTGGTTTGCACCCTCCTAATGAGGTAACCTGATCTAACTGCTTTAATAATGAGTGGCTTTGTAAGATTGAATTGTTTCCATGTATTTGTTTTCTAACTAAAGGTGCCTTTGGCAAAACCACTATTTTCACCTGTGCTGGCACATAGATGGTTCTTCTAGATAGCTTTATTATTATATTTGGTTGTGTTTTTAGTGAAAGTTTACACAGCAGATTAGGTTCCCATTCAAAATTTTTTTCACAAGTTGTTCAATAATGTTGGTTACATTCCTTACAATATGAATGTTCTCATTATTTTCATTCTGGTTGTTTCATTTCCACTAATATAGTTTCCCTGCCCCTTTACCTTCTCAAATTTTCTTAAGTATTTTATTTTTAAGTAACTGCCATTTTGTTGTCCATAGATGATTTTTTTTTAATCAAGTGATGATATTCATGGATGATATTCTTTATTTTCTGAGCCAATCTGTTCTTTATCTGAAAAATAACCTCAGGTGTGCCATGGAGTTCAATGTATAGGACACTTGACCAAAGTAAGGTGGCTGATCAAGGGTCCAGTCTCATTTTTCTTAACTTCTGCTTCT
>NW_006921895.1:1365757-1367221 GCF_000298275.1 Orycteropus afer afer | reverse complement strand
TCAGTTATTTTATAGGTAATCTCCCACCGGAATGAAGTTTCTCTAGTCAGAGGCAATTATCTGAGTTATCTCTGCAATACAGTGTGTCCTCAGCACCTACAAGAGGGCATGACATACAGTAGGTGCTTACTTTGGGCAACAGTTTTCATGGATAATGGAGCTCAATTTGCAGCTAGAAATTCTCTAAGGAATACAAAGAAGTCACACATGATAGATTGTTAAGATTAGACAGAGAGAAGCCATTAGAAAAACCTCATATGAGGAAGCACAAACACATTCCTATCAGATATGGCCTTGATGCAGGCTTGCAAGTGCTTACATGATCTCTGAAGCCTGCAACCAGTTGGCTTTTCATTCCTTTGCTACTTTTCCTGTAAGGAAGTGACAACATTCCAAAACAAGCCTGGGAGTCATTGCTTCCATTTATTTGCCTTTATTTCTTTCCTTGCCCACAATAAATAATATTTAAAAGAAGTAATGAAAAATAGTTTATGGCTTCCTACTGATAATGGCAGATTTATTGTAGTCACTGTTTTACTACACTATTGTAGTCAAAGAGTCTAAAGAAGAAATGGTTTGGAGTGTGTTCTACCTCATAAAATCTTTTGACAGCACTTCTGCCATGGTTTGAAACACCAGTGTACAGTTAAAAATAAGTACTAATGCAGAGATACCTCCTTTACTCCAACATGGATATTTGAATGGAGACTGATCATAATTTTTAAGTGAGACAGTTTAGCCCATTAGAAAAATAAATATCACAATATTTAAGACAACAACAATCTGTTCTCACTAGCATCAGTGTGTTGGCTAGGATCTGTCGACCTCAGCTTGGCTCAATAGGAAGCTCTTTTTTTTCTTTTTCCATTTTATTTTTAATTTTTTTAAATGCATTTTATTGAAATATAACTTATGTACAGTGAAATACACAAAACTAAAGTGATATGGGTCAATGCTTTTTTTTTTTTTTTTGAAGTGTTCCCTCCTCTCCCCTCCCACCCTTGACAACCAACAAAGAAAGTTTCCCTCCATATATAAACCTTTTCTTGATGCTCCACAACAACGAACTAATACTATATTTGTCCTTCTGTGATTGACTTATTTCACTCAGCATAATGTCCTCCAAGTTCATCCATATTAGGAGGTATTTTGCAGACTCTACATTATTCTTTAGTCCTGCATAGCATTCCAGTATGTGTATGTACTATAGTTTGGTCATCCATTCTTCCGCTGATGGGCACATAGATTGTTTCCATCTTTTTGTTATTGTAAATAATGCTGTGATGAACATGAACATGCATGTATCTGTTCCTATCCTGGCTCTCACCTCTCTAGGATATATACCTAGTAATGGGATTGCTGGGTCAAATGGTATCTCCAATTCTAACTTTCTAAGGAATCGCCATATTGCTTTCCACAGTGGTTGTGTCACTTCACAGTCACACAAGCAGTGTATGAGAGTCC
>NW_006921895.1:1348687-1364495 GCF_000298275.1 Orycteropus afer afer | reverse complement strand
GCAATCCTACTTCCGTAGTGATACTGCCTCGGAAACCCAAGGAGGGGTCGCTATGAGTCAGGGCTGACTCGACGGCACATAACAACAACAACAACAGCCAATCAAGACATTATTTACTGTTAACTCCTGAGTCCAGCCACTCCTCGGAAGAAAGGTTGGGCAATCTACTTCAGTAGTGATACCACCTCAAAAACCCAAGGAGGGATTGCCATGAGTCGGGGCTGACTCTATGGCACATAACAACAACAACAACAACCTGAGTCCAGCCTATATAAATCCTCATGAAGTAACTACCTGTTGGAGCTCTGGTGGCATTGTGCCTAAGGCACTTGACTGCTAACCAGAAGGTTCAAACCCACTAGCCACTCCTTGAAGGAAGGTTGGGCAATCTACTTTCATAGTGATACTGCCTCAGAAACCCAAGGAGGGGTCACTATGGGTCAGATCCGACTCAACGGCAGGGAGTTTGGTTTGGTTTGGCTGAATTTGTGGTCTCCACATGCTGGAAATCTATGATACCCCTTTCAAATGTTCTTGTGCTTTCAATAAATCCTTTTACCTTATTTTTTAACAGTGTCAGAGGCTTTTCTATAAGATGGAAGATAGCCTGTAGTCTAAGGAGTATCTCTGGGTCTTGGGGAGTCTGCTTGTTTCAATTGACCCAGTAATTCTGGTGTTTTTAAGAATTTTAAGTTGTTTCACATTTTTTTCCCCCTATCTTCCATTATCTTCCATTTTCATCCATCTACTGTGGCCCTGATCAGAATAGTAAGTAGTGGTACCTGAGCACCCTCTAGTTCTTCTGGTCTCAGGGTAGATGAGGCCGTGGTTCATGTAGACAGTTAGTCTTAAAAACTAGTTTCTTCTCTGAGTCCTGAGTTTCCAAATTAGTAGGAAAAAAACAGTTTTATCTTAGGTGGATGTTTATAAGGTTTTAAGACCCCAAATACCACTCACCAGACTAGAATGAGAACATAAATTTTGTAAAATATAGTATCCCAATTGACCTAAGTGTCCCACAAGACTATGGTACTATTCCTTCAAACTCAGAAAATCAATCTCCCAAAGTGTTTGGTTATGTCTAAGAAGTATCTGTAACTGTGCTCCCTATGTGCTTTGTTATATAAATAAATAAATATATATATATATATATATATATATATATACACACACACATATATATATATATGAATATGCATGCACTTATAGACATATGCAATCACATATTCACACATTTCTATATAGCCAAATGTATATTCACATGTACATACTTAACATATATCAGCATATATACTTACATATATACGCCCACATATAGTTTTTTAGTTATTTTTGCTATTAAATACATCTGATAGCTGATATTTGACTTGATTTTGGTGTTTTCTTACACATGAAACCAAATATTCACTTTAAAGAAATTTCTGACCAAAATTAATACATCAAAGGTTTTTCTTTTACCAAATATTGCAAATTCTTTCTATCTTGTTATAAGTCAGGTTTACTAAATTTGCATTTCAAAAGATATGTCTGGGTAGAGGGCGAGAGACCATCTTGTGACCTGATATCAGTTGATCTGAGTAAAAGAGAGAGGACAGGATTCAAAGAATCATATTATGATTAGCCAATGGTTGATCTTCTGTATGTCTCCCTTGTCTTTTCTTTATAAGCCCCATTGTACTAAATTTTTCAAACTATTTGCTTTTTCTGGAAGAAAAATGATCTCCATGTATATAAATATATATATATAGAGAGAGAGAGTAACTGCTCAGAATAAATCTAATATCAAATTTTCATTGAATTTTTATTATTTTTAAAAGTTTGGTGTCAGAAACAGGACTCAGAAATTGGGACTCCATCAAAAGAAGATTGCAGATCTGGGTGCTCCATTTTCTGGTGAGAAATCAAACATACGAGATCAAACATGGGTCCGTTCTGTCTAATTGTTCCCTCACCATGGCCGCGGAATCTGGTGAAACTTTTCTGGCTTCAAGTTTCATTCATTTTGTGTTGAATTCTCTGAGTTTATATCTGAGCAGTTATGGACATCTTTTCTTGGTAAGTTACTCCTGTGTTGTCTGTTTGGGGAAATGGGTTTCCATCTGCTCTGTCCTTTTCTTTCCACTTTGGAGAAATTTCTGTTTGGTACTCAGATTTTGGAGGGAGTTTTCCAATTTGCCTTATCTGGATAATTTCCTTGGACTGGTTCTGAGGGATATCAAACTGAGCTCAATAAAAGTTGTCAAATTTGATATGAGGGAGATCTTAGGTAATTTTTATTTGAATACTGGCTCCAGTTTGGGTGCCAAGATATATTTGCTCAGGTATGGGTTCAAGGGATCTTGGACTGGTTCCAAAGGAGGGCTTAGATAATTGTAGTTGAAAACTTGAACTAAGTTCAAAGGAAATTGGACTAGGCTGAAGAGAGCTCTCTGGTAGTTTTAAGACAGGTCAACCTGACTGCTAAAACAGCTTGGAATTAGTATCGCTACTTTTTTGTGTATATATTCCCTTTATTTTGTGTTGTGTTGTTTAAATAGTGTTATGCTTTTGCTCATCATTATAAAAGAGAAAATCATAAAGTAGAATGGAGGCAAAGTTCCTATAAGCCTGTTTGAGCTGGATCCATAAATCTGTGAATGTGTACTTCTCACCAAAACTGGTGTCCACTTGAACAATTTTTTTTTTGCTGTAGGTCACCTAAAAAGTGGATGAGATTTTGTGTTAAGGACCTTGGTTTTGAACTAGAGAGAACATTTGTTTTGAGTTTTATGTTTTGGTTTGTTCTCTGTGTCATCATGAGTTTGTTTGGAGTCCCAGCCCCAAGAAAAAATGGCTCAAATCCAATGAAAATTTGATATTAGGTATGGACCTTCAGCAGTCACTCTGAGAAACTTTGAAATTAATTCGTTTATTTGATAGCTTCTAAGTATTTTTTTAAATTTGACTTCCATTTTTTTAAGTAGTGCTATTTAGTTTCTATGAATTTATTATTTATTTATTTATTGCCTTGTTCTGTTTTGGATTTCTAACTGCATGCCATTATATTCAGTGAAGATGCTTTATATGATTTCAGTTTTTTAAAAAATATTGTTGGGGTTTGCTTTGTGACCAAAATTATGGACTGCTCTGTAGAATGTTCCATATGCACTCGAACATGTGTATCCTGCTGCTGTTTAGTGGTGTGTTCTATATATGTGTGTTAGGTACAGTGGCTAATAAACAGCTTTATTCAGGTCTTCTACGTCTTCTTTAATTTTCCCCTAGTTGATGAATCTATTGTCAAAAGTGGTGTCTTCAAATCTCTTAATACTATTGCAGATCTATCTTTTTCTCTCTTCAATTGTTACATCTTTATGAATTTTGGGGTCCTGGAATTGGGTGCATAAATATAATTTTTATGCTTTCTTGTTTAATTATTCCTTTTATCATTATATAATACCCTTCTTTGTCTCTTACAAAAGATTTTGACTTAAAGTATAGTTTTTCAGGTATCAATATTTCCAATCATGTTTTCTTTTGATTACTGTACACTTTAATATTTTTCCATCCTTTGATTTTTGACATAATTTTGTCTTTGTGCCTAAGGTGCATTTCATGTAGACAATATGTTGATGGGTCAGGTTTTTTTTGTTTTTTTTTTTAAAGTCTATTCTGTCACTATCTCTTTACTAGAGCTTTCAATCCATTTACATTCAGTGTTATTATCCATAGAGGAGTATTAACTGCACATATTTTGTAATAGTTTATTTTTTGTGTGATATTAGTAGTTTCATTTTACTAGATCACTTGATTTTACAATCAATGCCCATGGAAGTAGCAGTCAAGAAATAAAACAATGTATTTCACTGGGCAAATCTGCTGCAAAAGACCTCTTTAAAGTGTTAAAAACCAAAGACACAACTTTGAAGACACAGTGTGCCTAACCCATGCCATGGTATTTTCTATCACTTTGTATGTATGCAAAAGCTGAATAATGAATAAGGTAGATTGAAGAAGAATTAAGCCTTTGAATTATGATGTTGGTGAAGAATAAGGAATATACTACGGACTGCCAGAAGAACGAACAAATCTGACTAGGAATAGGTACAGCCAGAATACTCCTTAGAAGTGAGGATGGCAAGACTTTGTCTAACATACTTTGGACATGTTATCAGGAGCTCAGGAGGGATCTATCTGTGGAGAAGTATATCATGCTTGGTAAAGTACAGGGTGAGCAAAAAAAAAAAAAAGACTCTTAATGACATGGATTGTTACAGTAGCTGCAACGATAGTCTCTAACATAACAATGATTATGAGCATGGTGCAGGACCAGGCAGTGTGTCATTCTGTTGTACATGGGGTTGCTGTGACTTGGAACTGACTCAAACTGCTGGTTGAGCAGGGACTTCTAATTGTTTCTCTAAGGTTATCCAAGGAGCTCTGGTAGCATAGTACCTAAGGCACTTGACTGCTAACCAGAAGGCTGGTGGTTCAAACCCACCAGCCACTCCTCAAAAGGAAGGTTGGGTGATCTACTTCCATTGTGATACCATCTAGGAAATTGAAGGAGGAGCCTCTATGAGTCAGATCTGACTCAAAGGCACATAACAACAACAATAAGGTTATCCTATTCAGTGTGTGATTCCTGTCCAAAAGAACAGGTATCACCACTGATAAGCAATCCTATCATTACTTCTTAGTTCCCTCCCTTCTTTGTGTTGATCAAGAACACTGGAGCTCGTGTCCACTTTCTGGTGCTTTCCCTTTTCCCCTTTGCAAATCTGCACTCCCTGCTTTATCTATCCTCATCTTGAAGCTCCAATGATTCAGTCTACTTTATTCCATTTGCACTTTCCTGTGTTTTCTGATTTTCAAAGCTAAGCTGCTTCCTTTTCCTTCTTAGGCTTTTTCCTACCTAACATGCATCCTCCTCATCTTCTTTCTTTCCATATTTGTCTACTCAGTATCTCTGCCTCTGGCTGAGTGTTTTGTGAAGGTGACCTCCTGGGCTCCTCACCCGAAGATGTTTTTGTTGCTGCACCAAAATGGCCATTCCACTTTGGTTGACAGATTAGGCTCAGATGATCCATGTATGTGAAGAGATTCTGATTGATTTTACTCTATCTCTTCTTCCAATCTGTGTTCAGTCCAATTCTTCAAACTTCTTATTGATGTTCAGGGATCCAAGGTCATTATTTTTACCTATTTTGCTTAATTTCTCATATCTTTGTTGTAGGAGGGTATTCTGGTATGTCTATCTAAGCCACCATCTTAACTGGAACAACCTTACATAAGCTATTTAAATCTCCCAGTTACTGAGACATTAAACATTCTTGTATTTAACTTGGGATATAAGCCTTAGAAACCCTTAATATTCTATATTTGAAATATGTTTCATTTTTTCACCTTCATCATTCAAATGGATGCTTCACAAATAATGATGAGGCTTCTATGAGGAGGGAGACAAAGGTCTTTGTAAGCAAACTTTTGGCAGGGACACTTCACTTACATTTAAGTAGCTTTTCGTTGATATATGGGAATAAAATCAGATGTGCTGCCAAAGTTAAATGTATTCCAGATAAGCTGTAGTTTTTTTCTCCCTTTGAAAAAAATAAGCTATTATTTTTGCTCATTTGTTAGGGTTGTAGCTGAGTCAGGTCTCCCGACAATTTCAGAAGAACCATCCTATGGAAGACAATGAAATAAAAGAGGCTCAGTGGTCTTAGTGTCTCCTTTGTCTTCTCAGTTCACCCTGAAGTGTTCCTTTTCCTGTGGAAACTTGTTTCATGGTGGCTGTCAGTCATTCATGCAAAACAGTGACTTGCTTTTTTAAAGGATATTAACATTTTAAGGTTCCCTAAAAAATTACAAAATAGAAACCTTCATCTGCAGCAGTTATAAGTGACTATGTAGACATAAAAAGAGAAATATGGGGGGATTTAAAATCTAGAACTGGTGGGGTTTAGCTAGTTTGGGTTGAGTTTAGCTTGCTTTTATCATGTCAAACCTTGTTGTTGTTGTTGTTGTTATTTGCCGTCGAGTCGGCCCCGACTCATAGCGACCCCTCCTTGGGTTTCCGAGGCAGTATCACTACGGAAGTAGGATTGCCCAACCTTCCTTCCGAGGAGTGGCTGGTGGGTTTGAACCGCCAGCCTTCTGGTGAGCAGTCAAGTGCCTTAGCCACTATGCTACCAGAGCTCCTATAGGAGCAGTGATTAATACATCCCAGAATAAGTGCATTGACTTGGAGACACCAACCTTAAGATACCACTTCTAGTGACAAGAATTCAGCTCTTTTCCAGTCACCCTAGCTTCTCTTTGTACAATTGGACTGTTAGGAGGTTTTATATCTGTCTTCCTGGAACTTTCAAGTGTTGGTAGAAATTTTATACTTATGGCCACAAATAACTGTTTAACACTTGTTTCACATTCCTCCTGAATCACTTCTGCAGTGAAACTCCTACCCTATTCCCTGGTTAAATCTCCAGAATCCAAACTAAATGCCTGCAAGAACTTTCTTCAGACCAGCCAGTCCTACATCCTCTGCCTCAATTGTGCTCTCTATACATATAACAACACCTAACTCTATACTATACAACTACTGATGTATAACAAAATATATCAAAACCCAATGTTTTAAAAAGCAACCAGCTCAGCAGGGCAAGATGGAGAAATAAGTGATGGATCTCGTTTATACCTCAGCAATTAACCCACAGAACAACAAATGAAAACAAGGAGGGGGTGAGATTTCAGAACTCCAAATGGCAGCTGGGTTGTTGATGAGTTGAAGTGAACACAGATACAGGGGAGGGGAGGAGTGAGGGTGGCACAGAAACTGAGAGATACTAGCCATTGACACCTGGAGGTCTCAGCTTATCATGGCCATTAAAGAATGAGTAAATGCCAGAACAAAGAACACAGGACAGCAATTAAATTGAGGTAGCTGAAGCTGAATTTTTAAGGCAGTGCAGATTGGCTGTAAGAGTTTGCAGGCAGTCATGAAGACAGATAAAGAGAGTCCAAGGCACTATGAGTGAATGCTGTTGAATCTTGCCAACTCCCAATGCAGATGGCCTCTAGAATATAAAAATACAATTGCAAATTATATAATGTAATATGTTTGGTAACCACTTAGAAATTGCCTAGAAAAAATACACAGAAAAAAGAAAGAAGAACTCAAAAGGAGTCACCACAAGAAAGCAGCCAAACACAAAAAATAACAAAGTGAGAATAAAATGACAAAACGATATGAAATATGCAAAAAACAAATAGCAAAATGAATGAGGTAGACAGTTCATTTTCAATATGCACCCACTGCCATCTAGTCAGTTACAACTCATAGTGACCCTTACAGGGTTTCTAAGGGTGCAAAACGTTATGGAAGCAGACTGCCTTATCTTTCTTCTGTGGTGTGGCTGGTGGGTTCAAATTGCCACCCTTTTGGTTAACTGCCCAATGCATTAATCACAACACTGCCAGAGCTCCTTCAATATCAGTAATAACCTAAAATGTAAATGGTCTAAGCATCCATGCAAAAGGCAGAGAGTAGAAGAATGGATGAAAAATGCACAATCTTCCTTATATTTCCTACAAGAAACACACCTTAGACATAAGGATGCAAACAGATTGGAAATAAAGGATAGAAAAAAAGTATTCCATACAACAAGTAAACAAATAAAGAAAGGCAGGTCTGGCAATACTCTTATCAGATAAAATAGAGTTAAAATCAAAATCAGTTTGAAGAGAAAAAGTAAGCCATTACAAAGTAGTAAAAGGGTCAATCCATCAAGAAGACACAGTAATTTCAAATATATATTCATCTGACAGCAGCCCTCCAAAATACACTTAGTTCTCCAGTGCTGCTATAACAGAAATATGACAAGTGAATAACTTTAACAAACAGAAATTTATTCTCTTACAGTTTAAGAAACTAGATGTCTGAGTGCAGAATGCCAGCTCTAGGAGCTTGGTGGCAGCCCCTCAACCTTGGGCTTCACAGCAGATTCCACTATGGAGATGATTACAAACTCATGATGGGGAATATCCACATCCAGCTTCAAAGCCATTAAAAACTATAGCCCAGTCAAGCTGACATACAACCTTAATTACCACTTACTTGAAACAAATACTAAGATGAAAGGAGAAATAGACAACTCCACAATGGAAGTTATGGACTTCAACACACCACTTTCAATTTTAGACAGAAGAAATGAAAAGATTACTAAAGGCATTAAGATCTTAAATAAAACCATGAGCTAATTTTATCTAATAGACAATATAGAACACTCCATCCATCATCAGAACAATACACATTTTTCTCTAGCAGACATGGCTCAATTTCAGTAACAGACCATTGCTAGGAAACAAAAGAACTCTCAATAAATTTAAAAAGATTGAAATTATGCAAAGTGTTTTCTCAGAGCATAATGGAAATTAACAATAGGAAATATAAAGGAAAAGAATACATAGAAAATAAATAATGCATTACTTAAAGACAATTGGGTCCTAACTCACTCTCACTGCCATTGAGTTTAATCTGACTCATAGTGACCCATCTTTGGGTTTCTGAGGCAGTATCTCTATGGAAATAGATTACCCAGCCATCCTTCCAAGGAGTAGCTGGTAGGTTTGAACCACCAGCCCTCTGGTTAGCAGTCAAATGCCTTAGGCACTACATCACCAACTAGCTCCTACTGGATCATAGAACAAATAAAAACTGAAATTAAAAAATTCCTAGAATCAAATGAGAAATGAAAGCACAAAATATATCAAAACTTTGGAACACAGCTGAAGCACTCTTTTGAGAGAAATCCATAATAATAAATGCCTACATTAAAGAAGAAAAAAGATCCAAACTGCCAACTTGAACAAATAGAACAGGGAGAGCCTCCTTAGGCTGCAGAAAATTTAAAAAAAGGAAAAGAAGCTTGACGCAAATTTAAAAAATAAAAAAAGAGAAGTTCGGGGAAGTAAAAAGCAACATAGGAAAATAAAATAAAAAAATCAACAAGATCAGAAGTTGGTTCTTTTAAAGGACGAATAAAATAGAGAATCCACTGGCTAGACTGAGGAAAGGAAAAAATGAGAAGAGGTAAATAGCCAAATTAAGAAATGAAACTGGAGACATTACAACAGATTCAAATAATGTAAAGAGAATCATAATAGATACTATGAATAACTGTACTATAACAAATTTGAAAAACTAGATGAAATAAATAAACTCCTAGAAACATACTACCTACCTTAACTAACATAAACAGGGGTAGAAAATCTAAACAAGTTCATTACAAAAGAAGAGATCAAAGATTTCAAAACACTGCTGCAAACAACAACAAAAAAACCCAGGACCAGATGGCTACACTTGAGAATTCTACCAAACATTGAGAGAAGAGTGGACACCAATTCTACTCAAACCTGAAAAACATAGAAGAAGAAAGAATACTCCCTAAATCTCTCTATGAAAGGCACATAACTTTGATACCTAAACCAGCTAAAGACATCATAAAAAAGAATATTACAGACCAATACCCAATATTGAATATAGATTCAAAAATCTTCAACAAAATTCTAGCCAATAAAATTCAGCAATATATCACAAAATCCCACACTATGATCAAGTTAGATTCATACCAGTACTACAAGGGTGGGTCAACATTAGAAAATCAGTCAATGTAATACACCACATAAATAAAACAAAGAAAAAGAACCATATGATCATTTCACTTAATGCTGAAAAAGCAGCTGATAAAATTAAACACCCTTTCATTAAAAAAAAAAAGAAAAAAAAAAAAAAAACCCTAAAAACCTCAATGAAATAAGAAAGGAAGGGACTTCCAGTAAGATGGAGGAATAGACAGACAAGCTACGCAGAATCCCTTCAACAAAGAAAAGAGAAACCAATTGGCAGAGATAGGGAAGATAATCCTGGAGCCCCAAGCTTTGAAAAGAAGTATACAGAAGTGATTTAGGCACCAAGTAGTAGAAGAATCTGAATGAACACAGGACCTAAGAATAAGATCCACTCATCAAGAACAGCAGGGACATACAGGAGGCAGACAACAAGAAAAAAGACAGATGGTGAGTGTATAAGTGCTGCCAACTAGCAAATAGAGGAGCACAGTACCCTGCTTACTCAGATAACATCAAAAGAAAACAAATAAAATGAAAATCTTGGACAAATCACTCCAATATACAATCACCAATTAAATATAAACACAAAAATGTCACAATCCCTAGAAGACAACATAAAGTCTACACAAAGAAGCAAGACAGAGCAAGAGAAACAAAGGAACAGGATACAGACACAGAACATATCCCTGAGGAGGAAGCAACATTGGAACTCCTTGATAAGGAATTCAAAAATATTATATTTGATTAAGATTGAGAGACAGATCAAGGAAAACACTGACAAACTTGAGAAAAACACAGAGAAAACCCTAGAACAATTCTGAAAGACAGTACAAGAAGAAAGTGACAAAATAAATAAAAAACTAGAAATGATACAAAATCTACAGATAGAAATCCAGGAGACTAATACTAAATTTTCAGAAATAGATAATACATTGAACAGGCAAAGGAGTAGAATTCAATCAATGGAAGACAGAATTAGTTAGATTGAAGACAAATACGTGAATACCTCTTTGAAAAAGGGTCAATCAGAAAAAAGATTAAAAAAAAAAAAAAAATGAAGACAGCCTAAGATTCATGTGGGATACCATCAAAAGGAATAACCTATATGTAATCTGAATTCCAGAAGAGGAAGAGACAAATAAAACCACAGAGAAAATTGTCAAAGCTTTGTTGGAAGAGAATTTCCCTGGTATGATGAAAGATTAAATTATATCCATTCAAGGAGGCCAACAAACCCTCAACAGGAGAGACCCCAAAACAAAATCACCAGACATATCATCATCAAACTCACCAAAACCAAAGACAAAGAGAGAATCCTGAAAGCAGCATGGGGAAAACAAAAAGTTACCTACAAGGGCAATCAATAAGACTTAGCTCAGATATCTAGGCAGAAATCATGCAGGCAAGAAGATAAAGGGAAGGTATATATAAAACCCTGGAAGAGAAATATTTCCAACAAAGAATTTTATACCAAGCAAAATTGTCCTTCAAATATGATGGTGAAATTAGGACAGTTCCAGATAAGCAGAAATTAAGGGAATTTGTTAAAACTAAGCAAACCTTACAAGAGATGCTAAAGGGAGTCTTTTGGACAGAGAAGCAGCAACAGCAAACCAAATTACTGCCCATTAACATACATGATGACATAACCCAGAAACCAATCCAGTTATGCAAGTATCCAAAGGAAATAATCCTACAAGATTGTAAACAGGGAACCAGGGAACATCAATTGACAAATGACAACAATTACAAACCAAAAAGAGGGAATAAATTGTGTACTTAAAGTCCTTCTAAATGGTGAGAAAGTCAAGACACCTGCAAGATAGAATAGACTGTTCTAAACTTGGGAAGAAAATTATAAGTCACAGGATAACCTCAAAGAAAACTGACAAACTTTCACATCAAAATAAAAAAGAGGACAAGCACAAATATTTTGCAAATACTAAAACAATAGCAGTGAAAGAAGTGATAATCCAATTCATAAACAAAACGAGCTCAACACAGAAAATTATATGGAACAAAAAAAACTAGGAATACCATGAAAAAACACATAACAAAATGACAGCAACAAATTCATACTTGTCAATAATTCACTGAATATCAGTGGATTAAATGCACCACTCAAGAGGCAGAGAGTTGCAGACTGGATAAGAAAACATAACCCATCAATATGCTGTCTACAAGAGTCACAACTTAGAGACAAACACAAAAATAGACTGAAAATTAAAGGATGGAAAAAGATATATCAAGCAAATGGCAACCATAAAGAGCAGGAGTGACAATATTAAATTCTGATCAAACTGACTTTAAGAAAAAAACCACACAAGAGACAAAGAAGGACAAAATATAATGATTAAAGGATTGATTGAACAAGAGAACATAAACCTAATAAATGAAATGAAGAAACACAGCCAATGAAAGAGCCCCATAATACATAAATCAAACTTTGACAGAACTGAAAAGACAAATAGATGATTCCACAGTCATAGTAGAAGACTTTAATATACCACTTTCAATGAAAGATAGAATAACTGAAAAGAAATTCACAAAAATGCAGAAGAGCTAAACAATACAATCCGCCAGCTTGACCTCATAGACATATACAGAGTGTTTCACCCAACAGCAGCACAACATACATTCTTTTCCAGTGCACACGGAACATTCTCCATGATAGAGCATATGTTAGGCCATAAATCAAGCCTTAATAAATTTAAAAACATTGACATACTTCAAAGCATCTTATATCACAATGCTATCAAATTAGAAATCAGCAATAGGAAGATTAACAGAAAAAGAGTAGATAAATGAAAAGTGAATAATACCCTCCCTGAAAATGACTGGGTAATAGAAATAAAAAATGAAATTAAAAAATTCCTTAAATCAAAAAATAATGAAAACACAACATACCAAAATCTTTGGGACATAGCAAAAGTAGTGATCAGAGGCCGATTTATAAAAATAAAAGCACACATCGAAAAAAGAAGAGTGAAAATCAACACTTTAACCCAATACCTCCAACAATTAGAAAAAGAGCAGCAAAACAAGCTGACTGTCACCAGAGAAAATAAATAATAAAGATTTGTGCAGGAATAAATGAAACAGCAAGTAGAAAGACAATAGAGAAAACCAACATAACTATAAGTTGGTTCTTTGGAAAGATTAATAAAATTGACAAACCACTGGCAAATTTAACAAAGGAAAAGAGGTAGAGAATAAAAATAACATGAATAGGAAATAAATTTTGAGAAACCACAACAGAACCAACAGAAATTAAAAGGATAATATCAGGATACTATGAATAACTATACTCCAATAAATTAAAAAAGTATAGAAGAAATGAACAGGTTTCTAGAAACATACTACTTACTTAAGCCAACAGAGGTGAGGTGGAAAATTTAAACAAACCCATAACAAAAGAAGAAATTTAACAGGTCACAAAAAAAAATTACCAAAAAAAAAAAAAAAGAGTTCTGGCTCATACTGTTTCACTGGGAAATTCTACCAAAAGATCAGAGGAAAACTGATACCAATCCTACTCAAACTATTCCAGAACATAGAAAAGGATGGATTCCTCACCAATTCATTTTATGAAGCATAACCTTGATACCAAAACCAGGCAAAGACATCACTAAAATGGAAAACTGCAGACCAAAGTCCCTCATGAATATAGATGCAAAAATCTTCAACAATATTCTAGCCCATAGACTCCAAAAACATATCAAAATAATAATAATAATAATACATTATGACCAAGTGGTGTTCGTACATGGTATGCAAGGATGGTTCAACATTACAAAAACAATCAACATCATCCATCACATAAATAAAATAAAGGAAAATAACCATATGATCATATCAATTGATGCAGAAAATGTTGGTAAAATCCAACACCCATTCCTGATAAAAAAAACTCTCAGCAAAATAGGAATACAAGGAAAATTCCTCAACATAATAAAGGTCACATATACAAAGCCAATCGCCAACATTATTCTCAATGGAGAGAGACTGAAACCATTCCCTTTGTGAACAGGAACCAGACAAGGATGCCCTTCATCACCCCTCCAAACAACATTGTATTAGAAGTCCTAGTCTGGGCAGTAAGGCAAGAAAGGGAAACAAAAGGCATCCAGATTGGTAAGGAGGAAGTCAAACTATCCCTATTTGCTGATGATATGATCCTATACTTAGAAAACCCAAGAGACTGAGGGAAATAAATAAATAAATAAATAAATACTCCAACTAATTGAGAGATTTACCATCATGGTGGCATAAAAAAGATCAACATCCAAAAATCAGTTGGATTCCTCTACACCAGCAAAGAGATTGCTGAAAAGAAATAAGAAATCAATACCATTTACAGCCCTGGTGGCATAGTGCCTAAAGCAGTTGACTACTAACCAGAAGCCTGGTGGTTCAAACCCACCAGCCACTCCTTAGAAGGAAGATTGGGCAATCTACTTCCATTGTGATACCACCTCAGAAACCCAAGGAGGGATCACTATGAGTCAGATCCAATTCGACGTCAGAGAGTTTTGAGTTTTTGACCACAAAAGTAAAATACTAGGGAATAAATCTCACTAGGGACACAAAAGATTTGTACAAAGAAAACTACAAATAATTACTCCAAGAAACCATAAGGGATCTACATAAATGGAAGAGCATATGATGCTCTTGGATACGAAGATTGAACATTGTGAAAATGTCAATACTTCCCAAAGCAATCTATACATTCAATGTAATCACAATCCAGATTCTATCAGCGTTCTTTAAGGATATGGGAAAACCAATCACTAATTTTATATGGAAAGGAAAGAGACTTCAGATAAGCAAACCACTATTGAAGAAAACAAAGTAGTAGGTCTCATACTCCCAGATCTCAAAACCTACCGCACAGCCACAGTAGTCAAAACAGCCTGGTGCTGGTTCAATGACAGACCCATAGACCAGAGGAACAGAATTGAGAACCCAGAAATAGATTCATTGACCTATGGTCAACCGATTGTTCACAAAGGGCTGAAATCCATTAAATGGGGAATAGATAGTCTCTTTAACAAATGGTGCTGGCAAAACTGGATATCCATTTGTAGAAAAATTAAACAAAATCCATACCTCATACTGTACACAAAAACTAACTGCAGATAGATCAAAGACTTAAATGTGAAACCTAAAACTATAAAGCCCCTCAAGGAAAAAAATAGAGGCAAATTTAGGGGCCCTAATTTATAGCCAAAATTGATGGTCAAGCATAATCCAAAATGCACAAACAACTGAAGATAAACTAGATAAATGAGACCTTCTAAAAATTAAATTTTTATGTGCTTCCAAAGACTTCTCCAAAAGAATCAAAAGAGAACCTACCGACTGCAAAAAAATATTCAGTAATGACATTTTGACAAGGGGCTTATCTCTAAAATTTATAGAAAACTCCAACACCTCAACAACAAAAAGATTAACAATCCAATTAAAAAATGGGCAGAAGACATGAATAGACACTTCACCCAGAGGACATTCAGGTGGCCAGCAAATGCATGAAGAAATGCTCATGATCATTAGCCTTCAGAGATGTAAATCAAAACAAAAATGAGATACCATCTTGCCCCAGCACTAATGGCAAAGTTCAACAAGGCAGAGAATAACAGATGTTGGTGAGGATGTGGAGAGATTGGGACTCTGATACACTACTGGTGGGACTATAAAATGATAAAACTGCTATGGAAAGCAGTATGGCAGTTCCTTAAAAAGCTGGAATTATAAATACCATTGACCCAGCAATCCCAATACTAGGTATACAGCCTAAGGAAGTGAGAGCCAGGACAAGAACAGATATATGCACACCGATATTTGTAGCAGAACTATTTACAATAGCAAAAAGATGGAAACACCCCATGTGTCCATCAACAGAAGAATGGATAACCAAACTATGGTACATACACACAATGGAATACTATGCAACCCTAGAGAATAATGTAGAATCTGCAAAACACCACATAATGTGGATGAACTTGGAGGACATTATGCTGAGTGAAATAAGTCAATCACAGAAGGGCAAATATAGTATTAGTTCATTGTTTAAAAAGATTACAGAAAGCTTTGTATATATGTTGTGGTTACCTACTGCTGCTCTGACAGAAATATACCACAAATGGGATGGCCTTAGATGGAGTTTACCACCCGCTTTGGGCTGCATTCCCAAGCAACC
>NW_006921895.1:1320940-1344194 GCF_000298275.1 Orycteropus afer afer | reverse complement strand
ATATGGATATTATCCTATCACTGACAGCATTGTACTTCAGGACAGATCTTGAAACATCCTTTGTGATGATGAATGCCACACCATTCCTCTTCAAACTGTCATTCCCGGCATAGTAGATCACAAGGTTGTCTGATTCAAAATGGCCAAAACCAGTCCATTTTAGCTCACTAATGCCGAGTACATCAATTTTTATGTGTTGCATTTCATTCTTGACAACTTCCAATTTTCCTAGATTCATGCTTCATACATTCCATCTTCCAATGATTAATGGATGTCTGCAGCTGTTTCTCTTCAATTTGAGTGGTGCCACATCAGCAAATGGAGGTCTCAAAAGCTTTATCTTATCAATAGGACTAAAGCTGGGTTTACTCAGATGATGCAGCTCTTTGCCAGTCCTATTTTGAGAGTCTTCTAACCTAACCAGACTATTCATAAAATTGTGCAGTAATGTATCAAACAGTGTTTCTTTGCTATTCATAAGGTTTTCCCTGGCCAATTCTTTGAGAACTGGACGGCCTCTTCCTTCTTCCTATTCTGTGTCAGTCTGTAAGCTGGACTGATATCTGTGCACCATGTGCATCCCGCTGGGTTTGAAACACCAGTGGCTCAGCCTCAAAACTCACATCAACATGTCACCATGGTAGGAAAAACCAACAGACAAGTTTGTCTCCCTGTTGGAAGCCTCTCATACCACCCTTACCTGGGTTCCTATGGCTGACTCCTCCTCTGTCCAGATTCCTGGGACTTTTAATCCCCTTTCTCTCGCTTTTCTGCCCTGCTGCTTTAGACATGCCTGACTTACTTCTCCTCACCTGGATCCCTGCGGCTTACTGCTCCTCTGTCCAGATTCCTGGCTTTTAATCCCTTTTCTCCCACTCTCCCGCCCTGCTGCTTTGGGTGTGCCTGAGTTCCCTCTCCTCACCTGGATCCCACCAGAGCTATAGCTCCCCAAACAATAAAAATAACTAGTAATTAACCTAACCATGGATATAAAATACTTATACAATGAAAATTTTAAAATACTACTGTAGGAAATAAAAAGATACCTATATAAATGGAAAAACATTCAGTGCTCATGGATTGGAACACAATATTGTAAAAATGTTAATTTTACCTAACACATCTACAGATACAATGCAATTTTGATAAAATCTGAACAAATTTCTTTACTGAAGTAGAGAAACTAATTACCTATGGAAAGGAAGAAATGCTGAGTAGCCCAAATAATATTTAAGAAGAACATAGCAGGAGGCCTCATACTCCCTGATATCAAAATATAAGATGCGGTCATAGTAATTGGTTCAAGATAGACATACAGACCAGTAGAACAGAATTGAAAACTCAGAAATAAATCTGGTCATCTTTGGATAATTTATTTTTGACAAGATTTCAAAATACGTTCAAGGGTGCAAAACCAATCTGTTTAATCAATGGTGCAGGCCAAACTGGATATCCACTTGCAGGAAAATGAAACAAGACTAATACCTCACACTATACAGAAAAACTAATGCAAAATGGATCATAGACCTAAATGTTAAAACCAGCCCCCCAAAAACCAAATCCACTGCCATCACGTTGATTCCAACTAGTAGCAACCCCTATTGGTTTTCCAAGGTGGTAAATCTTAATGGAAGTAGATTTTCCTTCTGCTGAGTGGCTGGTGGGTTTGAACCACCAACCTTCTTATTATCAGTCAAATACCTTAGGCACTGTGCCACCAGAGCTCCTTTAATCATATAAAATTCCTAGAAAAATACATAAGGAGAAAATAATGAGACCTTATCTTTTGTAAAAACAGGATAACAAACATAACATAAGAACGAATGTATGAATAGAAAAAGAAAAAAAATAGATAAATGAGACCTAATAAAAATTAAAAATTTATGCTCATCAAAAGACTTTACCAAAAGAATAAAAAGGGAACCTACAGGCTGGGGAAAAAAGTCTTTGGAAACAACATATCCAACACGAGTCTAATCTGTAAAATTTATAGAAAACTTAAACAATTCAACAAAACAAGACAAATAGCCCAGTTATAAAATGGGCAAAGGACATGAACAGAACCTAGTTCACCAAAGAGGACATCCAAACATCCCACAAAAACATGAAAAGATGCTCATGATTACTAGCCATTGTTGTTGTTGTTGTTGTTTTGCTGTCAAGTCAGCCCCGACTCATAGCCACCCCTCCTTGGGTTTCTGAGGCAGTATCACTACGGAAGTAGGATTGCCCAACCTTCCTTCCGAGGAGTGGCTGTATTAGCCATTAGAGAAATGCAAATCAAAACTAAAATGAGGTACTATCTCACCTTCAATAAAATGACATTGATTTTTTAAAAATAAAAAAACAAATGCTGGCAAGAATGTGAGGAGATTGGAACTTTTATCCATTGCTGGTGGGACTTAAAATGGTATAACCCTATGGAAAACAGAGTGGTACTTTCTCAAAAAACTAGCAGTAGAACTACTCTATAATCCAGCAACTCCATTATTAGGTATATATGCTAGAGACCTAAAAGTAGTGACACAAACAGCCATGTGCACACCTATATTCATTGTAGCTTTATCACAGTAGCAAAAAAAAAAAAAAAAAAGAGATACTTGAAGTGCCATCAGTGAATGAATGGATAAGAAAACTGTGGTACATACATACAATGGAATACTACACAACTATAAATTACAATGATGAATCTGTGAAACAACATGGATAGATCTGCAGGACATAATAATAAATAAAATAGCACATAAGGACAAATATTGTATGATCCTTCTTTTATAAGAAAACAAGAATAGACACATATAAAAAGACCAGTGTTCATTGGTGGTTACCAGGGAGGGACAGGGGAAGCATGGTTTAGATCGCAGATGCTTGTTATTTTTGGTAATGGGAAAAGTGGTACTGAATGTGATTGTAGTGGTCACAGCATGACCAAATAAACGATTTCACTGGGAGGGGTTCATGGAAAAGGATGCTTATACTGAAAAACATAACATATTTAAGATAGTAACTACCCCAACAATCACCCAAAAAATGAGTCTAAGATCATATATTAATAGGCTTAGGCCTATAGTTATATATGTAGTTACAGGTATATGCATATGTGAGGACAGATAGAAGGATTCATATATATGTGTAAATACATAGATGTGTCTGCAGGCACCTATATTCACTGAAGACACAACTACAGATACTCCTCAGGTATAACCAAACACTTTCTGGACTAATTTTCTAGTATAAGAATTGACAAGTTAGTCAATTGGCATAATACAGATCACAAAGTTCATATTCTGCATCCTAGTGAAATGAGTACAGTCTACTGTCTTAAAAGCTTATAAGCAGCCATTAAAAATACAACAATTGATCTCTACTTGTCAGGAGCAAAAGAGTGAGACTGTAACCAAAGTCTCAAAGAAAGAAGTCTACAAGGCTGATAGCCTGTATGAGCCATGGCCTCATCTGCCTTAAGGTCAGACAAACTAGAGGGTACCTGGCTACCACCACTGACCAATCTGACAGAGGTCACAGTAGATGATCCTGGATAGAATAGGAGAAAAACATAGAACAAAACTCAAATTCTTAAAAAAGACCAGACTAACTGGATCGCCAGAGACCAGAGGACTCCCTGAGATGCCTCAGATCAAAACTATCCCCCAAGATCACCTTTTAGCAGAAGAGCAAAGTGACACACAAAACAAAAGTTCTTACCTATTAGATCAGTGCTCTACTAGAAAACCGTCTGTATGAGCTCAAAATGTCAACAGAAGATAAGGGAGCAGGGGAAGCAGAATATTGGAACTGGAACAATCAGAAAACAATTGAGAATACTGACACATTTTGAAAAATAGAACGAATGTCCTTGTGTGGAAATGGTCAAATGGGGACCATATTTGCTATGTAAAATTTCACCAAAAGCCCAGTAAAGTAGTATTTAAAAAAAAAAAAATCACATATTGTTGCTCATGGGGCTGTGGGTCAACTGAGTTGTTCTTCTGGTCTTGATTGACTGGCCTTACTCACAGATGTGTAGTCAGCTTCAGATTGGGCTGGCAGCTCTGCTAATCTTGACTGCTCCCATGTGCAAGAGTCATCTGTATTTAGGCAGTCTATGATGTTCTTGATTGAGGCAATTGGGTGCTCCTCCCCATTGCTCCTCACCCTTCAACAAACTAGCCCAGACTTGTTTCAAGGTAGAGAGAGGATTCTGATAGTGCAAAGCATTCACAGCTTCAGGAAGACTGAACTCAAAGATGGCACACCATCACTTCTGTCATATTCTGTGAGTCAAAGAAAGTCACAAGGCCAGACTCCTGGGATGGGGAAATAGATTCTAACTGTTAAAGGGAGCTGCTGCAAAGCCACAATGCAAAAGACATGGATTCAGGAGAATTGGGGGTAGTTTTACAGCTAATGTAGAACAGACTAAGACAACAATCAAGCAAATCACTTAGGAGACTGACTTCACCGAATGGCATTCAGTTTGCTTCTACTATCAAGGTCTTACTGGCTCAAGCAGAAATCAAAGTAAATTTGACAAATAAAACATATTTACTATCTCTTTCAAAACAGAGGAGAAAAATAGAAAAGAGAAAGATCTAAAATCTATTTCAAATTCACATTTAGTAAACACATTGAGTTGAATCAGGGTTTGGTTAGGGGAACAGGATGATTTTGACTTTGTATGATCAAATTTGCACCTCAGCCAAAATATTTGTAAGCAACTAAGAACTGTTCCAATGTTCAAAAAGCAGCCCTCCCTGGAACAGCCTTCAGTATGCATTGGACAATGATTTAATACTTAACAGATTCTCTCAACCACCCTCAGCTCTCTTATCAGACAGTTTATATCTGCTATAAAATATTCATGCATTGATTCATTTATTCATTCACTCAACGAATTTTTACAAACACAGTTTATAGAGAATAAGATCAACAAGCAACATCATCAATGATACATTAAATGAATTATTGTGACTTATCATGAGAAGACAAGATGTGTTTGGCCTTTATTCTTATCCTTACATAAATAACCAAATATAAACATGATATTTGAATTAGGAGGAACTTTTCAGATCTGCAATTGGTAGATATAAATTCTATGGCAGGAACTACAAGGGATATTGGCTTTGGCCTAGCTTGCAGCTTTGCATGGTGAAGGGTTATTTGGATTGGGACACTGAAGCTTAACTTTAGTTCTCAGGTCATCTAGCATTGATTCTGAACAACATGAAAAAAAAAAAAAATGTCTCTTGGAATCATATTTTAGTGCCTGGTAGAAAGGCTCAAAATATATTTCCATCAGTCTCTGAAATAAGTAAAGTGGTAGATGTGTCTCCCATTAATTTTATGGGAATCAATTCTGGTGGGATCTCTCAAAGTAGGTACACAAAACCAAGTACTCCATAATTTTAAGGCTTTTCTAAGGGGAATTTGGATAATATATGATTTTGCTCTTACATCTTAAATTTTGAATACTTTTATTACTTAAAAAGGCCAAAAAAGGAGAGACCTGGTTTACGTCAGAGGTTATGCCCAATCCAATGCTGTGACCCTAGAGAATTATTTCAACCACTCTAATCCTATATCTCAATAAGTAAAATAAGGATACTGGATAATTTGATCATGAATGTTTCTCACAAATTTACAAGATCACACATTTAGGCTACTCATGTGAACCTCAGAGTCATCCTGCAATTTCAGAGAGGGTAGGTACTACTGGTTTCCTTTCACACTTGAGAAAGCTGAGTTCATGGCCAACCTGAAAGTTATAATAGTAAAGTCTGATATGGGAACTTGCAGAGCCGTTACAAAGTTGTCCACAATTTTATCCAGCTCTTCCATGGATTTCAACAGCTTGTTGCTGTATAGAGCTAAAAGTTCCCGAAGATGCTTTGATCATAGTACAGTATTTAGTCAAGTTACTTTAGCCTACCTCAAGGGGATAGGTTCCTGCCTGATGGACCTTCCAGATGTACTAAGTCTTTTAAATGCATGTAAGTGTACTAAACAAAGATGTTTGGACTGGTCATTATTATGGTTACCATCACAGAGAAAGGAAGACACACAAAACCACAGTCCATATCACCTTGACCTCCTTGGGTACTAGTTTCCTTATCTGTAAACTGAGAGGATTAGGCCACATTATGTCCAAGGTCCCTTCCTGCTTTGAATCTTTGTGATCTCCTTTCTTAACAATATTTAAAAATAAGAGTGACAAATAACAGTAACTATATCAGATTTCCTTTCCTTTTTTCCCCAAATTAATGTAAAATGTTGATAAAAATATAAAGAGAGTCATCATATACTAATTTTTTTTCTCCATTCAACATTTTAATTAAACAACTATCATGGAAGATACTAAGACTACATAACTTGCTCTAAGCATTCATTTAATATCCTATATGGGATGTGGATACTCCAATATCAATAAGCCACATTATCCAGTGTTCTTATCAGGTTTATTAGAACTATACTTGAGATTTTATAAGAATGAAGTAGTATATGAATGATACAAACAGTTAATATGCTTTGCTGCTAACCAAAAGGCAGAGGTTTGAGTCCACACAAACCTCAGCATTAACTTCTGCTTATGCTCATGAAATTTCTCTTCTCCCTGATGGAAGACTTGGTGATCTAATTTCAAAATATCAGCCATTGATAACCTTGGGAAGCCTAGCTCTACTCTGCTACACATGAGATCGCCATGAGTTGGAATCCACATGACAGCAACAGGTACTGGTTAGGAATGAGGTAAACCCAGCAAAGATTCAAAACTCCCTCTTCTCTATGTGAAGGACCCATCAAGGGAAAGAATGGCTACATTCTTTTGAAACTTGCAGTTGACTCACTTGGTGTGCCATCAAATCTTCTTTATCAGACCAGTGCACTTATCTTCCAGCTGTTATGAATATTGAATACTAACTACTCACACTGTCCTCCCCTTCTCTGGATGATAGCTCTTGATCAAAAGAGGCATTTTGTCAAGAAGTTTATACCTCCAACACCTAAAATATGACTTATGAGGTAACTAAAATTCAGTCCTTTATCTCAAAGTGAGACAAATACTGTGATAGCCCATCTTCCAGAGGTCTCCAGGGAATCAGATTGAAGCTCAACTCCAGCTGAGACCTCATGCTTCTCAGGCATTGAAACTGGAGAAGACTCAGAGACACATTACTCTTATCTGGGATTCGGGCATTTTTTCTTGAGAGTATTTCCATGTTTTAATAAGTCCTCAGAACTATCCAAGCCTCCACTTAATCAGGGGATGCATGATGTAAAGAAGGCAGACACTCACTGCCTCAAGACATGAGGTATTTTGGGAAGTTGTTCTAGACCCACCTGGAAATTTCGCTTTGGCTACAACCTGCGGACATTGTGGCAACCCTCAACACTTAAGAATTGTAAAGTAAATCAGGTCTGGGCTTGAGACAAGAAGTCTCTGGCCTACAGGAGTCCAACATTAAACAAAATCCCACTTGAAAATGCTGTTCAGAAGGAAAGTGTATCTAATCTGGTGGCATGTTGAAAAGCCAAGATATCTACATAGGAAAACTCTAGTGGCTGGAGTCAAACTTTGAGACATTCATCTACTTTTTGCTCTCACATTCCTCTGAGATAATCTTGGTGTTAATAAGGGCTGTAATCCAAAAAACCAAATCTACTGCCATCAAATCAATTCCAAACCATAGTGACACTATAAGACAGAGCAGAACTGCCCTCATAGGGTTTCCAAGGCTGTAAATATTTGCGGAAAGAGACTGCCTCATCTTTCTCCCACAGAGTGGCTTGTGGGTTCAAACTGTTGACCTTTTATTTAGCAGCTCAATGCTTTAACTCCCACCAGAGCTCCTTGTAGGGGTCTTTGCAGGTTGGAAAGCAGAATGAGTCTTTGAGGGAGAGTATGTGTGTATGTATATATATAGATATGGATATAGATAGATAGATAGATCCCCCCCCCCAACACACAAAGTTAAAGCATCAGGGAGAAGAGAAAATTCATGAGCATAAGCAGAAGTAAATGTTAAGAGGATGGCCGTTCCTTGGAAAGATTTCCTTCCCAGCTAGAGGAAGGGTCAGAGTGAAGGCAGAGATGCTACCCTTCCTGAAACAGGCAGCATTGTGGGGAGGTCGCAGATTTGTGAAGAAAAACAATTGGCGTAGTCTGTCTACACAGAAGGAATCACAAAAGATTTCTTGTGTCTCAAGCCCAGCATAGAAGCAATTGAGACATTAGGATTTAGAGGTTACAAAAGCTGAGATAGAGGACATCTGAGAGATATTCTGTGTGGGCTGATGAATGAAGATCAAATGATCTCTTATGGTGTTTGGAGAATCTTCATAAACTTGGAGCTTATGGCTTGAGCTCAAGTATCAGCTCAATGAATTATTAGCTGTGTGGCCTGAGGGAAGTCAGTTTTGAAATCTCAAAGCCTCATCTGTGGAATGGAAGTAATAGCAGCTAACACCTAGCTTCTAAGGTGAGGAGCTCTAGTGGTGTACTGGCTAAGGCATTTGGTTGTTAGCCAAAAAGTCACTGGTTTGAACCCACTAGCCACTTTGGGGAAGAAGGATGGGACAGCTGCTTCTGTATAGCCTTGGATAACCAATAAGCATTGTTATGAGTCAGAATCTACTCAATGACAGTGAGGGTTTTTTTTTTTTTTTTTAATAATAGCTTTTAGTGTGGAGAGTGTCAATTGCTTTGTCTATATAAGATACCTAGGCCAAAAACAAAAAACCAAATTCACTGCCATCGAGTCGGATCTGACTCATAGTGATACCTCCTTGGGGTTCCAAGGCAATGTCACTACGGAAGTTGCCCAGTCTTCCTTGTGACGAGTGGCTGGTGGGTTTGAACAGCCAGCTTTCTGGTTAGCAGTCAAATGCCTTAATATAAATGCTCAAGATACTTAGAAGCATATGTTAATTAAAAACCTTAGCACTACTTAAGATCCAGAACTCTGCCACTTTCCTGGGATGGACTGTTTTCCCTAGCTCAGAAAAACAAAGACTCAGAGATAGATTTTAAACTGAGTAAAATTAAATTTTGTTAATGAACCAACTCATAGTTACCAGAGTAATTTTCAACTAAAGATGCAATTTTTTACATTGTGTCCAGTTTCATTGTTAATTTTATTTTTATTTTTTATTCTCCAGCTTGCTGCCATTAATATTATTCATATTTATTTCTTTGGACCTTGAAATTAGATGAAGAAACAGAAAGTGAGTCTGATTCAGTTTCTCAGTTTAGGCTCATAGATTGATTTAATCTAAAGAAGCATTAATGCTATTTGTTCTCCGGCAAGGAAGCTGTTCAGCACAAGGAAGTGATGCCTGGCCAGAGTGGGAAACGGGAAGCTGAAAAAAGGAAATGGTTTACAAGCCATCAAAAAATATACCCAGATGGAAAGTGATGAAAAGCGATGGGGCTGGGTCATTTTCCTATGTGTGTGATTCTGTTTCCAGAAGTCAAAGCTTATCATCTGGCCAGTGCTTATTTGTCTCTGCGATTTCTATATTCTTAATGTGATGCTGGTAATATTTAAAGGGCAAGTATAAAAGCATTCTCATCCTCAAAACCCTACTGTTGGTCAAGAACTAAATGACTCATATAAATCTAGATTCTGAAAAGGACAAAAACCAGCAGAAATGCTGGAAATAAAGAAGATTCAAAGGATTTATTAGATTTTATAACTCAAAGTTAGGCTCCTTTTTTTCTCTTTCTTTTTTCTTTTGAACACTCACGAACCAGTCCAGAGCAGGCAGGGACCAGAACCCAAACTTCACACATATATTTATTTAGTTAGTTAGCAAGGCATTCCTATTTTTATAGCTCAGAGTTCTTAACTTTCTTGTTAGCAAATGTTAACAAGGTTTAAAATATATAAAGTAAGCTGTGGCATGTAAAAAATGTTGCCCAAACCTGGCTCCTTCTTTTTTTCATACATATGTTCAATGAACACGTCCTATCGACAGGCAGAATGTCTGGGCAACTTTATAGATAGTGTTGTCACCTCAAGGCCACAGGGTCACAAAATCATTCCTGATTCTATTTAAAAAACACTCAACAATGGTAAGTTTGTGTGTGCTTTTATGAGCAGGAGCTGTTTTATGATCCCAGATCTTAAAGATACTCCAAGGAATCTTGCCTGTGTATTAGGCTGTGAACTGAAAAGGCTGCTATGCTGCTTGTTGCAAAACTGGGGAGCTTCATTGAATCGTGAGCAAAGACTGACTATAATAATCTCAGACGCTGCTTCTACACAAGGCCAAAAAGCACTTTGTTTTCATGGTAGTAATCAAAGTGGTTGAAGGTATTTCAACCTGCTGTTTCAATGTCAGTTTGTCAGTGGCCATAAAATGAAACAGGGCAGAGGAAAGGAAAAAAAAAAAAAAAAAAGCAGACCCCATTCGAATATCACAGACATTTTATAACTATTGTATACACTGCAGGCCTTTCCTTCCTGGGTAGTACATAAATATGGCTTCTGAGAAGTTGCCCATGGAATCCCCAAAGGCACCCTAAGAATAGAAATGAAATAAGCCATCAACACTATAATGAGCAAACACAGGGGGAACTCCAGGGAAAGGGGATTAGGAAATAGCTCAGTTGGGTGGCTACCATGATTTTCTGACATAAGTCATGTTAACAAAAGAGCAAAAGCTATCTAAATCTGAAATATATACCTCAATCGTTGTGTGCCCTTAGACAAATGGCTTTTCCTTTCTGAGTTTCCCTTTGATCCCTGTAAAATGAAGAAGAGGGGTGAAGTTTTCTTGCAAGTCAAACAACTTACTGTTCAAAAATTTCAAGCAGAGTGGGTAACTTGAAATATGGTAAGTATGCATTTTTTTGGGTAAATAATGCTCACATGAGTGTCTCTCCCACCCAAGGCTGCCACAGTCTCTGGTATAGAAGTCATCTCTGGAATTTTACAACACAGTGGCCTTGTTCCCACCCTGATCAAGAATCCCAGGTTCCCCATGTCAGGATGAACATTCTTACCATTAGCTTGTGAAATCTGGGGATATTTTTTTTGCATTTGCAAGTATGTTTGTATACATAACCCCTCTCTTAAAAAAAAAAAATGGCAGGTAGATATATACACTGTCCCACAATCTGCTTTTTGTACTTATTTATATTCTAGGTCATATTTCAGGGATATGTATGTGTGTGTAAGTATATATATATGTGTGTATGTGGGTGTATATGAGCAAGGCACAGAAACTGATAACCTTTAGTCGACTTCTTCTTTCCCCTCATTCCATCTGCTTAATCCCACTCCTTCATGAACAGCAACTATCTCAAAGCAATTACTAGCTCTACAATTCTCATCCACAAAGTACATGGAAGTTATTGGCTTCCTTTTCTCCAAAATTCTGTTTTTCAAATATGTCCAAGTACAATACAGTCATTATCAGATTTTCTTGCTAAATAACCACAAAACTAAATTCTTGTGGTAAGTAAGAGGATCTTAGTGGTGTGGGAGCTCTGGTGGTGTAGGGCCTAAGGCATTTGACTGCTAACCAGAAGCCTGGTGGTTCAAATCCACCAGCCACTCCTCAGAAGGAAGATTGGGCAATCTACTTCCACAGAGATACCGTTGGATTCGACTTGAAGGCCGTGAGGGTTGTTGTTGTTGTTGTTGTTGTTTTTTTTTTTTGTGGCATGGCAACAGCAAAGAGACCCTTAACTTCAGCTTTTAGTTAGTCCTTTCCCAATTTTTCGACACAATTCCAACACTATGTTGTTATTGTTGTTGTTATATGCCGTCAAGTCGACCCCAACTCATGGTGACTCCTCCTTGGGTTTCCCAGGTGGTATCACTACAGAAGTACACTATAGGGAGGTATACTAAAAGAGAGGAATTAACTAGATTTGTAAAGACACATCCACAGAGATCAAAGGAAATATAAATGATAAAGTTATGTCAGGAAACAGTAAGATTCACTTTTAGACTATTTCTCACAGAATGCCATAAACTGAGTTTTAGAACTTTTGTGTAATTAAGGGGAGTGGCTAATGATATTTTCTCCAAGTCATTTAGAGTTTTGCAGTTTGTATTTTCTTCTTAACTTATCTCATTTGAATTTCTAAGCTGAGCAGTTTATTACGATTCCCATTTTTTTAAAAAAGAAAAAAGCCAAACTCACTGCAGTGGAGTCAATTTCAACTCAAAACGACATCCGATGGGTTTCCAAGGCTGTAAATTTTTATGGAAACAGACTGCCTCATCTTTCCTCCACAGAGCAGCTAATGGGTTCAAACTGTCCACCTTTTGGTTAGCAGCCAAATACTTTAATCACTATACCACCAGAGTCCAGATGAGAAAACTGAGGCTCCTAGCATTCAAGTGATTTGCTCAAGGTCTCACAGCTATAGCATACCAGAACTTGTATAATGACACTCTGTTCTAATTATACTGCTACAATGATTTTGCTTTATCAAAGGGACCAATCACCAGAGGAAGTGATCACCAGAGGAACTGCTTGGTGAAATGAAGGGCCAGGAAGATGATGGAAAGAAACTCTTAAAGAGATAGATTGACACAGTGGCTGCAACAATGGACTCAAACATATGAACTATCATGAAATGGTGCAAATTTGGGCAAGGTTTCATTCTGTTATATATGGGACAGCTATGAGTCCATGCCAACTCCATGCCAACTGACAACAACAAATGTGTAGATTATCACCAAGTCCCTTTCTCTTAGGAACAGCTATTGACAACTCTGACATATCCTGTCAATCTAGCAGTAGACACAAGAATTCTTTTATTTTTAAAATTACTTCTCAACCCATCGTCTTGTTCTCATGAAATTGCTGGATGACACCAGAAATTATAAAACCTGGCAAAGAAATAGCACCATATGGCATGAGTCAGAGTTCCCAACTCATCAGACAAGACTTCAGATCAGCATGAGTCTATGGGGACAGCTCACATCCAGGGTTATCCTCATCCACTGGGACTCATAAAATCTCCTATCTTTAAGGGACTGGTAAGTCATTCACATTACTTGAGAATAGCAGCCTGTTCATTTCTTCCGTGACTATAAAGTGACTTTATTGGACTTTAGTATCTAAAGGAAACAGCTCTGGCTTAGAGGACATCCTCAGATTGTCACTTGGTCCTGTGTAAAGCTCTGAATCTCACAGATGTGTGGTTGGAAGATACTCTTGAACTCCTTGAAAGGTGAGTTAATATAAAGTTGAAACATAGCTTCCTGGCTTGAAACTTGTGTTTGGGAGTAAAAAAGCATTTAAATTTGTTCCCATTGAGTTGATTCTGATCATAGCAACCCTATAGGACAGAGTAGAACTGATCCACAGGGTATCTAAGGCTATAAATCTTTTCAGAAGTAGACTGTCACATCTTTCTCCCACAGAGCAGTTGGCAGATAAGATAGTTTAAAAGTGTTTTGTATATTTAACTGCACAGCATCTGCTATTACTAAGAAACATTTCCTTAAGATTCAGCAACATATATATTGTTTTACTCTGGGAAAAGTATTTCACACATTAAGGGAAACTCCTTGCCAATCCCACTGGGGATTCAGTACAAGTCAAAGGAGTGGTTGGCATCAATATTGTTCCCTGTTATGTACTCACCTTTATATAAGTTTGGGTGAGGGGTCTCAGTGCAAAGAGAAAAGCACTTATTTATATGATTAGAGAAGCACATATTATACTCAGTTAAGTTTGATTCAGTCTATTGGTTAAATACATGACCTGTTTTTCCTAAAGTCTAGTTTGTGTTACACAGGAGCAGGCTATGTGAAACTGTTGCATACCATGTTTCATTGTTGCATTTATAGTCCACCTTGGGATACTAAAGGTTTGGTAGAGCCATGCAATACAGGAACATGTTTAGCTCTAATCCAATGTTTACAGAAGATATGTAACCAAGGGATCTTTTCGTTTTCTTTCAATTAAGACAAATAAAACATCTTAAAATAAAACACATTTTGTAGGATGCTATTTTAGGTATTTATCACAATTAAGTATCTTTGGAAAATGCTAGGCACAAGTGTTAGTTGACTTTCATTCCTCCAAATTCTAAATTGTTTTGTAACTGTGGTTTCTGTTTGAATATGAAGGAGTTTGAAAAACACTTTAGAAACAAGTCTAAGTAATAAGATGTCTCAAACAGATTATCAGTAAGATTAAGGTATATACATCTAAGGTATAGCACTGTCACAATAGAAAATAGATATACTGTTACATTGGACCACCAATGATTCTAGACATATCTATAAAAGATAATACCCCCTTGCTTCTTATTCTACTTGTCTTATTTGTCTTCTCAGTGCAGTCTTTGCTACTGCAACTCCTTATGTTTTCATACTGTAACATGGATGTTTGCTATAAACTTAGATGGTACAAGGACAGTGGGCAAAGCCATTGACTACTTGCTTTCTCTTACCTGTTCTTTCTGGTAGTCCTTTACCCTTTACCTTCTACTCTTAGGTATTTAGGGGTTCTCATGACTGATGCTGCTTTTCCTAAGGTTTGCCAATATTTTACAAAAACTAAAAAGAACCATGAATTTGTTTGTGGTTGAACTTATTTATATCAGGTTTTTTTGCTTTTTGCTGGAATTTTATCACCTCCTCTCATTTCAGTCAGAAGCCCTGATAGGACTTTACAATTTAAAAAAAAAAAAAAAAGAAAGAAAGAAGAAAACTAGAAAAAAGGTTTTTTTTTTTGTAATTTGTGACTTATGTTAGGAAGGGGTTTTAAAAAAATAAAAGGATCTTGGAGATTTAAGGGTTAGAAGCTTATATGCCCACCATTTTGCTCCTTCTCTTGTCTTGAACTTGTTTGTTCCGTTAGGCCTCTTAATAGAGTCTGTGAGAACCACCACCGCCAGTTAATATTGAGTTGATTCTGACTCAGTGACACCATGTATATCAGAGTAAACTGTACTCCACAGGGTTTCCAATGGATGGTTTATCTTCTCTGTTGTCTCTGGGTATACTTGAACATCCAACCACTCAGTTAGCAGCTGAGCAAATTAACCATTTACATCACCTATGGAATCCATGTAACGAATAATAGTCTTGTTTTTTTGCTGGTTAAATATATTGTTAACTTATATTTTATTTCATGTTATCCTTACCATTTATTTTTTTACAAAAAAATACTCTGGCTCAGTCTACCTACCTAGTTACTCTCATATAGTAGTAGAAACAGTGTGACTAACTTGACAATGGAAACATATATATATATTTTTTAAATAGTTGATATTTATAACTATTTTTCTCTAACAATTCTAATTGTTTTCTAACAATATTTAATCGGGTTATTCTTTAACTTTTGGTCTGGACCCATGGTTTCTTCTATAATCATCAAAATGAATAAACAAAGAATCATCAGTCACATATACGTCTTGGTTTTCTGTTGAGTTAATTAAATTGAGGCATTTAGTGTGCTGGGGAAGTTGGCAAGACTTACATAAGTAAAGAACTTCCTTTTAAGTGAAAGAAGAATGAAGAGGAGGAGTGGTTGTAATCAGGTTTCTTGAATTTTGCCAACAACAAGTTGTCAATCTAGAATTAACATTGCCAAATATATTTGGAAATTTCATAGTTTTCACCAGTAATTTATTTTTGGAAATAGTTTTGAATGAATTATTTTACTTTTTGTTATGATTATTTTTTGTTATTTAAGTGTTGAATGAACACATCCCATGTCAGTGAAATCTGTAGAATGCTTTTTTCTCCTCTAATTGTTTCTCCTGTAAATAATTATTCTAAATCACTCACTGATTAAAAAAAAAAAAAAAAAAACTTCCAACCAATGTCATCTCTAACTCTGTGAGAGCCTCTTTCATTGTAATGCTGGTTCTACGTACTGAGATTAGCTTTATGACTAAAGGCAAGTGTGGTGGGAGAAGAAAGCATGACTCTGCTGCATCTTATTTGAGAGTGTTAAGATAAGGCCAAAGCATAATGAATTCTTTCTATATGACTAGATATATGTGCCAGGTGGTTATGGGCTGTGTGTGGGGAAGGGTGGGTATGTATTTTCATTTGCTTCATCATTTTAAAATTAGGCTGCTTACATGAACACCAGCTTCCATGACCTTGAGACCAGATGAACTAGATGATGTCTGGCTACCACTTGTAATTGCTCTGAAAGGGATTACAATAGGAGGTATGGGTAAAGTGGGAGCAAAATGTGGAACAAAACTCAAAATCATAATAAACCCCAGGCAATCTCTAGTAGAGATTGGTGGAACCCCTGAGATTATGGCACTTAGATACACTTGAAGCCTGGAACTGAACTCACCCCAGTGTGTCAACTTTCAAACAAATGACAGGCAGGACTACAATGTGAACAATAATACCAGGGAGGTAAATATATCAGAACAATCAACCATATGAGATCAAAAGGGCAACAGCTACCCAGGGATAGAGCTCAGCAGACAATAAAGGATAGGAAAAAAGGAAAAAGAGGGATGGTAAACACAGAATGGAAGTGGGAATAGCGCTATTACATTGTGAGGATTGGAATCAATACCATGAAACAAAATGTTTATGAATTGTTGAATGAAAATCCAATTGGTTCAGTAAAGTTCCACTCAAATCACAAAATAAAACCCCATGTTTAAGATCAAAGAACCAAGTGAAAATTATGGAAAAACAAAAGCAAAACAAAGCAAAAATGTGGCTGTTTGATTATTAAGGAGCAACTTAAAAAACACCTGATAGTGTGGTTTTCTTGAGGCTAATGGGAAGGTTAAACTTGCAGCCTTCAACATCTCATCCTCCATAAACCCATGGTGTTCAACACTTGATGATCATTACAACACATCAGATTTGTCTGAGAAAATTTTCTAGCAGGTTGAGTTGAAGATGAAGGAGAACTTTTAAAAATATAGAAACACCCTGAAAAAATAGAAAAATAATTGGGTGTCTACCATCAGCATGGGAGCTCTGGTAGCATAGTGCCTAAGGCACTTGACTGTTAACCAGAAGGCTGGCAGTTCAAACCCACCAGCTACTCCTTGGAAGGAAGATGGGGCAATCTAATTCCATAGTGATACTGCCTCGGAAACCCAAGGAGCGGTCACTATGAGTCGGGTCCAACTCAATGGCACATAACAACAACAACAACCATCAGCATAACGATGTGGATGAAGTAAAGCTTTTGAGACCTCCATTGACTGATATGGCATGATTCAAAATAAGCAGAAACAGCTGCAAACAATAAAAGATCTGTCTTTAAGTACAATCCTGTCAGTGATAGGATAGCACCCATACGGTCTACAAGGAAGACCAGTTAATTCTACTATTATTCAAATCTCTGCACCAACTACCATAGGTAAGAAGAAGAAATTGAAGATTTCTACCAACTTCTGCAGTCTGAAATTGACCAAACATGCAACATGCAATCAAGATGTGTTGATTATCAGTGGTGACTGGAATGAAAAAGTTGGAAACAAAGAAGAGTCACTGGAAAATATGGCATTGATAGAAATAACATTAGAGATCACATGACAGAATTTTGCAAGACCAATAACTTATTCATTGCAAATTCCTTTCTTCAACAACATAAACAATGACTATCCAGGTGGAGTTTGCTGGATGGAATACACAGAAATCAGATTGACTACAACTGTGGCAAGATGGAGAAGTTCAACATCTTCAGCCAAAACAAGGCCGGGAGCTGATTGGAACAGACCATCAACTGCTCATATGCAAGTTCAGGTTGAAACTGAAGACAATTAAAACAAGTCTACAGGAGTCAAAATATGACCTTGATTATAACTCTCCTGTATTTAGAGACCATCTAAAGGATAGATTTTATGCATTGAACCCCAATGACCAAAAACCAGAGGAATTGTGGAATGACATCAAGAGCATCATTCATGAAGAAAGCAAGAGGTCACTAAAAAGACAAGAAAGGAAGAGCAGACCAAAATGGATGTCAGAAGAGACTTTGAAACTTCCCTTTAGTGTAGAGTAGCTAAAGCAAATGGAATAAATGACATGGTAAAAGAGCTGAACAGAAGATTTCAAAGAGCAGCTCAAGAAGACAAAGTCAATTACTATAATGAAATGTGCAAAGACCTGTAGTTAGAAAACCAAAAGGGACGAACACACTCAGCATTTCTCAAGCTGAAAGAACTGAGGAAAATATTTAAGCCTCAAATTGCAATATTGAAAGTGTCTATGGGCTGAATATTGAATGATGCAGGAAACATCAAACGAAGATGGAAGGAATACAAAGAAGTACTGTAGCGAAAAGAATTGGTCGGTGTTCATCCATTCAGGAGGAGGCACATGATCAAGAACCAATAGTAATGAAGAAAGAAGTTGAGGCTTCACTGAAAGAATTGGCTCCTGTGATTGACAGAATACACATTGAGATGTTTCAACAAATGGATGTCATACTGAAGGCACTCACTCTGCTATGTCAAGAGATTTGGAAGACAGCTACTTGGCCAACTGTCTGGAAGAGATCCATATTTGTACTCTTTCCAAAGAAAAGTGATCCCACAGAATGTGAAAATTATTGAACAATATCATCAATATCAAATGTAAGTAAAATCTTAGTGAAGGTAATTCAAAAACAGTTGCAGCAGGATATTGACAGGGAGCTTCCAGAAATGCAAGTTGGGTTCAGAAGAGGACATCAAACAAGGAATATCATTGGTGATGGCAGATGGCTCTTAGCTGAAAGCAAAGAATACCAGAAAGATGCTTACTTATGTTTTATTGACTATGCAAAAGTGTTTGATTGTGTGAATCATGATAAATTATGGATGACATTCAGGAAAATGGGAATTCCAGAGCACTTGATTGTTATCATGAGGAACCTGCACATAGATCAGGAGGCTGTTGTTTGAATAGGACAAGGGGATGCTGTATGGTTAAAATCATAAAGGGACTGCATCAGGGTTGTATCCTTTCACTGTATTTATTTAATTTGTACGCTGAGCAAATAATCTCAGAAACTGGATTATATGAAGAAGAATGTGGCAATAGGGTTGGAGGTAGACTCATTAACAACCTGTGATATGCAGATGACACAACTTTGCTTGCTGAAAGTGAGTATGACTTGAAGCACTTGCTCATGAAGATTAAGGACTACAGTCTGCAGTATGAATTATACCTCAATATAAAGAAAAGAAGAATCCTCACGATTGGTCCAATAAACAGCTTCAAGATAGATAGAGAAAAGGTGAAGTTGTCAAGGACTTCATATTACTTGGTTCTACAATAAACACCAATGGAAGCAGCAGTCAAGACATCAGACAACATATTGCATTGGAATGGCTTGCATTAATCATCAAAAAGAACATTACAAGAACTAGCCTGAAGTACAATGCTATTAGTGATAGGAGAGTATCCACACACTTACAAGGAAGCTCAGTTAATACCACTATTATTCAAATTTATGCACCAACCTCTAAAACCAGTGATAAAGAAAATGAAGATTTTTACCAACTTACGCAGTTTTAAATTGACCAAACATGCAATCAGTATGTGTTGATTATTACTAGTGAATGGAATGCAAAAGATGGAAACAAAGAAGAACGATTGGCAGTTGGAAAATATGGCCTTAGTGATAGAAATGTTGCCAGAGGATGCATGATAGAGTTATGCAAGACCAATGACTTATTCATTACAAATATATTTTTTGAACAACATAAATGACAGCTGTACAAGTACACTGTGTCAGATGGAGTACACAGGAATCAGATTGACTGTATCTGAGGAAAGAGGTGATGGAGAAGCTCAATATCTTCAGTCAAAACAAGCCCAGGAGTTGACTGTGGAACAATCCATCAATTGCTCTTATGCAAGCTCAGGTTGAAGCTGAAGATAATTAAAACTAGTCCAAGAAAGCCAAAATAAGACTTTGAGTGTCTCTCATCTGAATTTAGAGGCCGTCTGAAGAATAGATTTGATGTTCTGAACACAATGACTGAACGACAAAGAATGTCATACATGAAGAAAGCAAAAGGTCATTAAAAAGACAGAAAATAAAGACCAAAATGGATGTCAGAAGAAATTCTGAAACTTCTTCCTGAACAGAGAGCAGCTAAAGCAAATGGAAGAAATGACAAGATAAAAAAGTTGAACAAAAGATTTCAAAGGGCAGCTTGAAAAGTTAAAGTAAATTATTGTGATGGTATATGTAAAGACTTGGAGTTAGGAAACCAAAACGGAAGAACATGATAAGCATTTCTCAAGCTGATAAAAGCTGAAGAAAAAAATCCAAGTCTGGAATTGGAATATTGAAGGATTCTATGGACAAAATATTGAATGATGCAGGAAGCATCCAAAGAAGATGGAAGGAAGACACAGAGACACTAAACCAAAAATAATTGTTCAGTGTTCAACTATTTCAGGAGGTGGCATATGACCAAAACCAATGGTACTGAAAGAAGTTCAAGCTGCACTTAAGGAATTGGTGAAAACCAAATCTCCAGGAATTGACAGAAAACCTGTAGAGATGTTTAAACAAATAGATGCATCACTGGAAGAACTTACTCATATATGCCAAGAAATTTGGAAGACAGCTACCTAGTCAAAGAGTAACAGAAAGATATTTACCTGTTTATTATTATTATTATTAATTATTTATTTTATTTTTGCAGTGTTTTTTTCCCTCCTCTCTCACTCCTGGTAATGAACAAAGAAATTTTCCTTCCATATATAAACCTTTTGTTGAATGATCTAACAAAATGTTTGTCCTTCTGTGATTGACTTATTTCACTCAGGAGAATATCCTCCAAGTTCTTCCACATTATGTGATGTTTTTCAGATTCTAAATTATTCTTTAGTGTTGCATAGTATTCCATTGTGTGTATGTACCTAGTTTGGTTATCCACTCTTCTGTTGATGGGCACTTAGGTTGTTAACATCTTTTTGCTATAGTAAATAGGGCTGTGATGAACATGGGTGTGCATATATCTGTTCTGGTGCTGGCTCTCATTTCTTTAGGATATATACTTAGTAATTAGATTGCTGAATCAAAAGGTATTCTAATTCCAACTTTCCACAGTGGTTGTATCATTTTACAGTCCTACCAGCAGTGGATGAGACTCCCAATATCTCTACTTCCTTGCATGTATTTGTTATTTTCTGTCTTGCTGAACTTTGCTATTAGTGCTATGGCCTGAGAGTATCTCATTGTTGTTTTGATTTGCATCTCTCTAGTGGCTAAAGATTGTGAACATTTCCTCATCTGTCTGTTGGCTGCCTGAATATCCCTTTCGGTGAAGTATTTATTCATGTCCTTTTGTTGTTGAGGTGTTGAAGTTTTCTACACATTTTAGAGATAATTCCCTTGTCAGATATATTATTCCCAAATATATCTGTAGATTCCCTTTTGAATTTTTTGGAGAAGTTTTTTGAAGCACACAAACTTTAATTTTGAGAAGGTCCAATTCATCTAATTTATGTTCTGCTATTTGTTATTTTTGGTTATGCCCAATAGTCTATATATGCCATGAATTAAAAAAAAAAATCTCACTGCCATTGAGTCTGATCCAACTCATAGTGGCCCCCTCTTGGATTTTTGAAGCAGTATCACTATAAAAGTAGCTTGACCAATCTTCCTTCCGAGGAGTGGCTGGTGGGTTTGAACCACCAGTCTTCTGGTTTGCCGTCAAATGCCTTAGGCACTATGCTACCAGAACCCTAAACTTGCCCTTATTTTTTCCTTGAGGGGCTTTATACTTTTAGGCTTCACATTTAAGTCTTTGACCAATCTGGTGTTAGTTTTTGTGTATGGTGCAAGGTATGGATCTTGTTTCATTTTTCTGCAAATGGATATTCAGTTTTGCCAGCACCACTTGATAAAGAGATCATCTCTTCCATGTTTTATGAATTTCAGCTCTTTGTCAAAAATCAGCTGACCTTATGTCAATGAACCTATTTCTGGGTTCTCAATTCTGTTCCACTGGTTTATGTGTCTGTCATTTTACCAGTGCCAGGCTGTTTTGACTACTCTGGCTATAGAGTAGGTTTTGAGATCTGGGAGTTTGAGACCTCCTACTTTGTTGTTCTTCAGTATTTTTTGCTTATTGGAAGTCTCTTTCCTTTACATATAAAATGAGTGATTGTTTTGTCCCATCCTTTGTTGATGGGATCTAGATTGGAATTGCATTGAATGTATAGATTACTTCCCAGTAACACATCACCACAGTAGGACAAACTGACAGACAAATTTGTTTCCCTTAGCTGTTGGAAACCTCTCCAACCTCCACTTACCTGGATTCCTACTGCTGCCTCCTTGCTTTGTGTTGCTGTGAGTCTTGAGCCTGTACCACCCATGTTTCAAACCTAGCAGGGTGTACCTGGTGCACAGCTATCAGTGCAGCTTGCAGACTGAGACAAACTAGGAAGAAGGAAGAGGTCATCCACTTCTCAAAGAATTGGCCAGGGAAAAGCTAATGAATAGCAGAGAAACACTGTCTGATACATTACTGGGCAACTTTATAAATAGCTCGGAAACATTGTCTGACACAATGCAGGAAAACAAGCCCCTTGGGTCAGAACGCACTCAAAATAGGGCTGGGAAAGAGCTGCCTCATCAGAGTAGAATCAACCTTAATGATGTAGATAAAGTAAGTCTTTCAGGACCTCCATGTGCTGACGTGGCATGATTCAAATTGAGGAGAAACAGCTGCAAACATCAATTAATAATTGGAACAGGGAACATACGAAGTATGAATCTAGGAAAATTGGAAGTTGTCAAGAATGAAATGGAATGCATAAAGATTGATATCCTAGACATTAATGAGCTGAAATGGACTGTTTTTGGCCATTTTGAATCAGACAACCATATGATCTACTATGCCAGGAATGACAAATTGAAGAGGAATGGCATGACATTCATCATCACAAGGGATGTTTCAAGATCTGTCCTGAAGTACAGTGCTGTCAGAGATAAGATAATATCCATCCACGTACAAGGAAGACCCATTAACACTACTATTATTCAAATTTATGCATCAACTACCAAAGCCAAAGATGAGGAAATTGAAGATTTTTATCACCTTCTGCAGTCTGAAATTGACCGAACATGCAATCAGGATGTGTTAATTATCACTGGTGACTGGAATGCAAAAGTTGGAAACAAACAAGAATCACTGGTAGCTGGAAAATTTGGCCTTGGTGACAGAAATAATGCTGGAAAACTCATGGTAGAAGTTTACAAGACCAATGACTTATTCATTGCAAATACCTTTTTTCAGCAATACAAATGGTGGCTGTACACGTGGATTTCACCAGAT
>NW_006921895.1:1317628-1320390 GCF_000298275.1 Orycteropus afer afer | reverse complement strand
ATTACAGGAGGTGGCATATGACCTAGAACCAATGATATTGAAGGAGGAAGTCAAAGCTGCAATGAAGGAATTGGTGAAGAACAAGGCTCTGGGAATTGACAGAATACCGATTGAAATGTTTCAATAAATGGATGCCCCATTGCAAGCACCCACTTGGTTATGGCAAGAGATTTGGAAGACAGCTACCTGGTCAGCTGAATGGAAGAAATCCATATTTGTACACATTCTAAAGAAGGTGATCCCACAGAATGTGGAAATTATTGAACAATATCATTAATATCACATGCAAGTAAGATCTTACTGAAGATATTTCAAAAATGCTTGCAGTAGTATATTGACAGAACTTCTAGAGGTGCAAACTAGATTCAGAAGAGGATGTGGAACAAGGGATATCATAGCTGTTGTCAGATGGATCTTGGCTCAAGGCAAAGAATGCCTGAAACATGATTACTTGTGTTTTATTGACTATGCAAAGGCATTTGATTGTGTGGATCATGATAAATTATGGATAACATTGAGAAGAATGGGAATTCCCGAACACTTGATTGTACTCATGAAGAACCTGTACATAGACCAGGAGGCTGTCAAACAGAACAAGGGGACACTGTGTGGTTTAAAATCAAGAAGGGAGTGTGCCAGGGTTGTATCCTTTCCATACTTATTCAATCTATATCTGAGCAAATAATCCAAGAAGCTGGACTATATGAAGAAAAATGTGGCATCAGGATTGCAGCAAGAATCATTAACAACCTGAGATACGCTAACGATACAACTTTACTTGCTGAGAGTGAGAATGACTTGAGGTACTTACTGATGAAGATTGAAGAATACAGTCTGCAGTATGGATTACATCTCAATATTAAGAAACAAAAATCTCCACACCTGGACCAGTAAGCAGCATCATGATAAAAGGACAAAAGTTTGAAGTTGTCAAAGAATTCACATTGCTTGGTTCTACAATGGACCTTAATGGAAGCAGCAGTCAGGACATTAGAATGACGTGTAGCACTGGGCAGGTCGGCAGCGAAGGAATTCTTTCAAGTGCTGAGGAGCAAGGATGTTTCCTTGAGGACTAAGGTGCACCAGACACAAGCCATGATATTTTCAATCACCTCATATGTATGTGAGAGCTGGACATGAGTAAGGAATGAATAAGGAAGACTGAAGAAGAGTTAATGCTTTTGAGTTGTGGTGCTGGCAAAGAAAGCTGAAAGTACAATGGACTGCCAAAAGAACAGATCTGTCCTGGAGGAAGTGCAGCCAAAATGCTCCTTGGAAGCGAGAATGGCTAGACGTTGTCTCATCTACTTTGGTTGTGTTTTTAGAAGGGACCATTCCCTGGAGAAGGAGATCTGGTAGTGTAGTGCCTAAGGCACTTGACTGCTAATCAGAAGGTTGGTGGTTCAAACCCATCAGCCATTCCTCAGAAGGAAGGTTGGACAAGCTACTTCCATAGTGATACCACCTGGGAAATCCAAGGAGGAGTCACTATGAGTCAGGACCGACTCCATGGCACATAACAACAACATTCCCTGGAGAAGGATGTCATGCTTGGTAAGGTAGAGGGTCGACAAAAGACTGGAAGGCCTTCAATGAGATGGATTGACACTGGTGACTGCAACAATGGCTCAAGTATAGCAAGGATCCTGGAGCTGGCATGGGATGGGTGGGTGTTTCATTCTGCTGTGCATGGGGTCACTATGAGTTGGAAATGACTTGACAGCACCTAACAACAACAACAGCATAGATTGCTTTGGGTAGAATTGACATTTTCACAGGTTCAATCTTCTGATCCATGAGCATATGTTCTTCCATTTATGTAGATCTCTTGTGGTTATCTGAAGTAGTGTTTCATGGTTTTTTCATATAGGTCTTTTGTGTCCCAGGTGAGATTTATTCCCAAGTATTTTGGGTTTTTTTTGGTAGCTATTGTAAATGATATTGATTTCCTTATTTCTTTTACAGCCATCTTTTTGCTGGTATAGAGGAATCCAACTGATTTTTTTATGTTGATCTTGTATCCCCTCACTATGCTAAATCTCTCAATTAGTTCCAGGAATTTTTTGACTGAGTCTCTTGGGCTTTCTATGTATAGGTTAATATCATCAGCAAATAGGAATAGTTTGACTTCTTCCTTACTAATGTAGATTCCTTTGATTTCCCTTTCTTGCGTTCTTGGCCTGGCTAGTACTCCCAATACACTGTTGAATAGAAGTGATAATGAAGGGCATTCTTGTCTGGTTCCTATAAACAAGGGAAATAGTTTCAATCTCTGTCCATTGAGAATAATGTTAGCTGTTGGTTTTGCATATATGCCCTTTATTATGTTGAGGAATTTCCCTTCAATTCCTATTTTGCTGAGAGTTTTTATCATGAATGGATGTTGGTTTGATTAAATACTTTTTCTGCATTGATTGATATAATCATGTGGTTCTTTTCCTTTGTTTTATTTATGTGATGGATGACATTGGTTGTTTTTCTAATGTTGAACCATCCTTGAATATCTGATATGAACGCCACTTGGTCATAATATTTTTTTGACATGTTGTTGGAGTCTATTGGCTGGAATTTTGTTGAAGGTTTTGCATCTATAGTCATGAGGGACACTGGTCTATAGTTTTCCTTTTCATTGATGTCTTTGCCTGGTTTTGGTATCAAGGTTATGGTTGCTTCATAAAATGAATTTGGGAGGACTCCATCCTTTTCTATGTTCTGGAATAGTTTGAGTAGGATTGATGTCAGTTCTTCTCTGAATGTTTGTA